>NW_015505275.1:817135-820823 GCF_001515645.1 Sinocyclocheilus grahami
CTAAGTGATTGAAGTGTTCTGTTGTTGGATGTAATAATGAACATAGCAGTGGATTACATTTGTTTCTGAAGGGAATGCACCCCCGATCTACATAAATGCATCTATGTTCGCACGAATCATTCATGATCCAGCCTCATCTACAGAAGAAGTGAGTATAATGCTTTGTAATGAATCTTTGCAAATCGCCTTTCCTAATAATGTTAGGTTTCACAATAAATGCAGCTAAAGAAAACAGTCTCTCTGAGAGCAGCTCGGAAGAGAGGGGCGGGGCGAGAAGAGCTCATTAACATTTAAAGGAAAATGCTACAAAAACGGCTTGATCTGAAAAGAGCTGTTTTTCACAGGGTAAAAAGGTGTTTTTTTACACTACCATTGAGAAATTTTAACCAAACTATGTTACAGACTTTTCATTAAGACCCTAAAGAATCATATCAACTTGTGGAAAATGTGCATCCTATGACCCATTTAAACTTATTTCAGTTAAATTCCAAGGCAACACATTTTTGTTTAGTTTAAGTTTGTCATCTAATATTTGTATTTTATTTCAGAAAAATACTAATAATAACTTTATTTGTAGTTCATAACCCTATTTTCATTCAATGAAAGTGAATGGTGACCAGAGGCTGTCAAGCTCCAAACAGACAAAAAAAACACCATAAGTGTAGTCAATACAACCCATGCGCTTTATTCCAAGTCTTTTGAAATCATTTCATAGCTTTGTGTGGAAAACATACTGAAATTATGTCCTTTTTAATGCTTGACACCTTTAGTCACCATAAAATGTCCACCGTATGGAAAACAGCAGTTTGGAGATTCTCATATAAATCCTTTTGTGTTCGAAAAAAAAGCCATAAAGGTTTTGAAAGACAGACGGGTGACTAAATGACAGTATTTTCACTTTTGAGTGCATTATTTAGTCATTCATCAATGAAAATATCATCATCACTAGGAAAATAACATCAGACATTAAAGTTCTTAGCAGGTTCCCTGGGGTCATTTGCAAGGGCAATAAGTTTGGGATGTTTTGTACAGAGAAGACTTAATTGTGAGGTTGTCTACCGGTTAAGCAAGGTCTTTCTAATAAGCATTTGCTTAATAAGGCATGTGCTAATGCAATAGAGTGCTTATTTCAAATTGGCCATGGCAAAGATTAATTTGAGCAAAGAAAACGTACGGCAAGAAACAGAGACGGGAAACTAGTGGTGGCTAAGAAACTGACAAAGACTTGGAGACATGAGGAATGATCCTCACAAAGGAGGTAAACTGAGGAAGCGTTCCCCCCAAAATGTCTGAGGGCCGGGCCTGAGGAAGACGAAGAGCCGGTCACGACGAAGGCTCATGCTGAGAGGATACGCTTGTCTCTCCGCCTCTGTTGGTGCATTCCTGTAGGTTGATTGATTCGCTTGAGTGGCAAATCGTTCACGTTGACAAATCATCCAATGACACCGCAACAACAAAACCGGGCCCGTACCCTGACACCTAACCTGTGAGGAGAACCGGTGACACAGAAAAGAGGGAGAGACGTAAAAAGGGGGGAGGAGGAGGAGTGGGGAGGTGGTTGACCCAGAAGAAGACAGTGGTACGCCTTTTTTCTGTCTCTTTCTTCCTCTCACTCTCTCTTTCTGGAGCAGGGAATGATGAATTCCCCCTTAGTTCATTTATCGAGGAAAGCAAGGAGACGTGTGAGTGTGTATGTGTGTGTGTGTGATGTGATCCATCTCTGGGCTGTTCAGGAGAGCAGCGCGTCCCTGATCATAGAGCCTATCAATCTCACTCATAGCCTGACATCACTGCCGCTGTCACAGACATCACCGCACATACCCAGACTGCGCTTCTCTACCTGCGCTATGGATGCTGGGAGTTCTGCGGTACTGGTACTGATGGAGAGTCTATATTGTCTGTATCATACTTTACTTTAAGTTTGGACACACTTTACTGTTTTAATGCTCTTTCTGATCTTATAACAAACTGATGCAAAGGTTTATGCTTAAATTACATTTGTTTAGACAAATATGAATCGCACCTATGTAATTCTTTACAAATAAAACAAACTACTGTTCAAAAGTTTGAGGCTGGTGAGGATTTTTAATGTTTTGAATTTCTGAAGTCTCTAGTGCTCACCAAGACCACATTTATTTGATAAAAAATACAGTAAAAACTGTAATATTGTGAAATATTATTACAATTATTATTATTATAAATATTATTATAAAATAACTGTTCATAACCCATATTTAACACTATTATAATCTTAATACAATTTATAATATATTTTTTAATGAGCCTTCTTTGGAGCATGATGGTACTTGCTGGTGCTGATGGCTGAGACTAAGCTCTCAGCAATTGCCTTAAGCACATGGTCATGGCGCCACCGATAGCGCCCATCAGCCAGAGCCTTTGGGCAACTGCTGAGGAGATGTTCTAGAGAGCCTCTTCCAGAGCAAAGAAGGCAGAAGGGTGTCTCACTCTTCCCCCAGACATGGAGGTTCGCTGGGCTTGGCAGGGCATCATAGACAGCTTGTACCAGGAAACGGACCCGATGGAAATCTGCCTGCAAGATGTTTGCCCAGGTGATCCTGCGCTGCATAATATATATATTATATATATTATAATATATATATTATATATTTATATTTATTTATTTATTATTACTATCACATCTAAAAAATTGTTCTGCTGCTTAATATTTTTGTGGAAACCATGATACATTTCCTTTTTTAAGGGTTCTTTAATAAATAGGATATTTAAAAATAATTTGTTTGAAATAGAAATTTTGTTGTAACAATGTAAAAGACTTCCAATCTAATGCTTAATAAAATATTAATAAAAAAAACCTACACTGACACCAAACTTTTGAATGATACCGTGTACTTTGAATACAGCGTTCTTTGAATAAATAGACACATTTTTTAATGAAAAATGAATGAATAAGTAAATTAATGAATAAGTAAATGTATGAATGAATGAATGTGTTGTTTTTATACACTACATAATTATATTTGTGTTACTTAACACTTTTAATGGTTTTACTCTTAATATAAAATATGGAAAGTAGAAATAAAAAAAGAACGAGGTGTGTCCAAACTTTTGATTATTTATGATGTATGTTCTTGAGCTTTAACACATCCTCCCATAATGAAATATGCAGAGAGACATAACTCATGTATGTTCACACCTCATAGGCACACAAAAAGCATCCACAATGTACCTGTGAAATGCAGACAGCAGCGGACAGAAGTTTGAAGTGAGAACTCAGTTTTAAATGTCCTACCTACACCTACACACACACACACACACACACACACCTACACTGAGACTGTGCACAATAGAATCAGCAGGCCATAGAAGGCCCTGTTCGCACCCAACACTTTCCACTGATCAAATTAAGCTTGATCAAAACATGCCATTCAAGCAGGCTAGATCTGAGAGAGACACACACACACACAGGTATACACACTCAGCAAAGCCCAGCGCAGGCTCTGACCTTGGGAGCAATTAGCATGACAGGTGCGCCCTGAGCTGAATACTGAACCTGCACTGCACAGCCACACACAAACACAGCCTAACATATAATTTCCGAACAGTCTGTACACTTTCCATCCCTCCTAAAACTAACAGAAAAGAGAGATGAACTCGCTCTGCATGCTTTCTCCTTTTATCTTTACTCATTGTTAGTCTTATATATATA
>NW_015505275.1:821017-842848 GCF_001515645.1 Sinocyclocheilus grahami
ATATATATATATATATATATATATATATATATATATATATATATATATACAGTATATATGTATATATATATATGATATATATATCATTAATAATATGTATATGTATATATCAGTATATATGTATATATATATATATGATATATATATCATTAATAATATGTATATGTATATATCAGTATATATGTATATATATATATATGATATATATATCATTAATAATATGTATATGTATATATCAGTATATATGTATATATATATATATGATATATATATCATTAATAAAGGAATAGTTTACTTAAAATCTAAATTTGCTGAAGATTCACTCATCCTCAGGCCATCCAAGATGTAGATGAGTTTGTTTTTTCATCAGAATAGATATGGAGAAATTTAGTATTACATCACTTGCTCACCAGTGGATCCTCTACAATGAATGGGTGCCGTCAGAATGAAAGAAAAAAAAAACGTATTAAAGCATCACAATAATCCACAAGTAATTCAGTCTATTAGTTAACATCTTGTGAATTGAAAAGTGGCTTGTTTCTAAGAAACAAATCGATCATTAAAGTATTTTAATTTTAAACTTGATTCTGGCCTAAATAAAAGTCTATCCCAAGTGAAAAAATCCATCCCTGTTGTCCTCTTGCATCAAAATGTATTTCTTTAGAACTGTTTTGTACTGTTTCCACTTATAAATAGATTTCTCATCTGATTCAGATGAGACTATTTTTTTACTGGAAAAAGTAATATTATGAATAAGATTAATATTATTAGCAAGATTAATCTTTAATGAGCTGAAAAGAATGCACGTCACACCTCTGTTTATCAATTTGCACTGGCTACCAATAGCTGCTTGCATAAAATTCAAGGCATTTAATGTTTGCCTACAAAACCACCACTGGCTCTGCACCCCTTTACCTAAATTACTTTAGACTTGTGTGCCCTCTAGAAGCTTGCATTCTGCAAGTGAACGTTGCTTTATTGTGCCATCCCAAAGAGGCACAAAATCACTTTCACAGACTTTTAAATTAAATGTTCCCTCCTGGTGGAATGACCTGCCCAACTCAGTCCGATCAGTCCTTAACCATCTTCAAGAATTGGCTAAAAACATATACCTTCAATTTTTATTTGACCCTTTATTTGTTTTCTTTTTATTTATTATATAATTTTAAAAAAAAACTTGCTACGTGTCTGCATTAAGCTAACTGAGACTTGTTATAGCACGGATGATCATTGCTCTTTTGTTAATTTTGATTGCTTCCATTGTCCTCATTTGTAAGTCGCTTTGGATAAAAAGTGTCTGCTAAATGACTAAATGTAAATGTAAATGTAATGAATAGAGGACTTTGCCGGAAGCAATGGTTTGAAATTAAAAACGTCTTAATCATGGATTTGTTTATTACAAACAGTGCAGCTTTTCACTTCACAAGATATTAATTGTATTATTATTGTATCAGCTGTTTGGACTCTCATTCTGACGGCACCCATTCACTAGAGAGGATCCAAGGGTGAGCAAGGTATGTAATGCTAAATTTCTCCAAATCTGTTCCAATGAAGAAACAAATTCAACAACATATTGGATGATGTTATAAACATTTTCATTTTGGGGTGAACTATTCATTTAATGTTATTCTCAAAGTTGATACATTCAAGTAGATTTATTATTCTTAGTGTAAACTAAATGAGTACTTTCAAGGGATTGCAAACCAGTTCCAAAAGCTGTAACTGCAGTCTGGGTTCATCTATCCTCATCTAACATATTCAAATCCACCCTAGCCTGAGCATCCATGTACACTTCAGCAGAAAATAAGCTTACATTGCTTTTTGACGTAAACTGATACACAAACACTGGATTTAAGCTGTGAAACATGAGCAGCACACATGGACTTTTGTGAGTAAGCCTATAGAGACATGACTGTAATCAACAAATCACAACAAAAAACAGCATGTTCAGCTTATAAGTCTCTAGTATGGTATGATCTGTTCTGTGGACAGGAAGTCAGTGAGCACTATTAGCAGACATAAACTACTCTTTTACGACATCAAGCCTTTGTGGGCTCAGCTGAATTGGAAAAGGAAATACAAGTTCCACCTGCATGCTTCAAAATGCTGCTTTTGTAAATGATTGGAGTGATATGGGATTAGATAGATAGATAGATAGATAGATAGATAGATAGATAGATAGATAGATAGATAGATAGATAGATAGATAGATAGATAGATAGATAGATAGATAGATAGATAGATAGATAGATAGAGTTCATTGTAAATTTAAAGTTCACTGAATTTAAAATGTCAAGTTGCCATGGTTTAATATTTGCCTTCATTTGAACAATGACTTATTTATATTAAAGGGGTTATATGATGCGATTAAAATTTTTCCTTTCTCTTTGGAGTGTTACAAGCTCATGGTGCATAAAGAAGATCTGTAAAGTTGCAAAGACTAAATTCTCAAATCCAAAGAGATATTCTTTATAAAAGTTAAGTCAACCACACCTACCTAAAACGGCTCGTTCTAACACGCCCCCACATGTCTACGTCACGATGCGGGAAGATTTGCATAACACCGCCCAAATGTTCACGCAAAGAAAGAAGGCGTAACTTTTATTCTCACTGTAGTATTGTTGTTGCCGCCGCCTCCATGTTGTGAAGGCGCTGTGTGTTTTGTTGTGAAAGTGAAACTACTTTGTTTGGCCTTCCAAAAGAGGACGATATCTGCTTTGTCATGCCTAGAGCTGATCCGTGCTGGTCGCTGAGGGAATACATCAACTACGCGCTGTGGATCGCCGGATCGGCTTTCACTGTGGACGAAGCAGAGTCCAGCCCAGGGTCGTCACATGTGGTTGCCGCAAGCCTGCCGGACGCTCCTTTGTCGAATCTGTCGGCTGCGTCGTTCTCAAGCCCGCCCGCCTCTGCTCACTCAAGCCGGCCTCCGCTCACTCTAGTCCGCGGCTCACTCTAGGCCTCCGACCTCTGCTCACTCAAGGCCGTGGTGCGTGACGCTGTTTCGTTGTGAAAGCGAAACTACTTTGTTTGGCCTTCCAAAAGAGGACACGACTAGAAATCAGTGGTTAAGTTGTATTTACAACACTGTTCAAGAACAGTTTAACCCAAATATTGATGCAACGCAACGCGTTAAAAGACAATATAAGTCATTATAATCCGTAATTATGTCCCCACTGGATGCAACAAATTCCCCGTTTATAATGGGTTTTAATGTTTTTGTCTCGTTGCTCCAGCCGGACAGGGCATCACAATATGGTAGGGGCGTAACATTTCCGTCACACGCTTGAGGTATTCGGCCAATCACAACACACTGGATAGCTGGCCAATCAGAGCACACCTCGCTTTTCAGACTGATGAGCTTTGTAAAAATCGACGCGTTTCAGAAAGGCGGGGCATAGAGAAGAAACAATAATGTACAGTATGTGGAAAATAATGTTTTTTTTAACCTTAAACCGCATAAACACATTTCATTACACCAAATACACCAAATCGTTTTCTTTTTAGCAGCATCATATGACCCCTTTAAGTACTTCTGAGACAATAAAAAATAAAACATTTTGATGTAGCCTTTACTTACAAAGCTTAAATTGTGTTCAAATGTGTTTCAGTTCTGTTTTTTACAAGAAACCTGGATGTAACAGAGAAACGTGACTGTTGCTTTAGATTGTTGACAACGTCACATGAAAACTAATAAGACAAAAAACAAACTCAAGAATCAGAATGATACATGTCAATCAAAGAGGGACAAACTGGCATCAAAAGACAAGTTTGACAATATAATTAACAACAATCCATGACCCCGAGCATGCTGGGAAGAGAATGAATATGACTAAACCATAATCATACACAAAAATACCAGCAAAAATGTCAGTAGTCTTTGGTTGTTTTTCTGCATTATTTACATAATTTAAGAATCCTTTTTATAGTAGAGACAGATATGAGATCAAGCACAATGTAAAAATGTACCTTTTTCAAACCTATTGCACACAATCAAACACATTAAATGTGCGCTCAGCACTGTCAGTACAGCGGCTCAATGTGAACACCTCCTCACTGCTAGATTACAAACAAAGCAGCAATATCTATCAAGTCTCTCTCCTTTTCAGTCGTTCTCCTCCTCCCTTTAATTCTCATCTGCGCTAAACCTGTCTGATGCTTACATGTTTAATAACGATCAAATATGCGCTAACAAATCTGTACATAATACCTTTCTCTCCTTGTGTGATAACGCTTCAGTATTATGCCCCGCCTCTGCTCACTCAAGCCGGCCTCCGCTCACTCTAGTCCGCGGCTCACTCTAGGCCTCCGACCTCTGCTCACTCAAGGCCGTGATCTTATTTGTCTTTCTTCTGCTTCACTAAAAACAAAGGGTAAATCCTGATTAGCGCTTTGGGTTTTCTTGGCTGCAGTTCTCTATAGTCTCTCTCTGTTCATTCAAAACGGTGCTGTGAACTGCCCTCTTAGTTGGCTAGTGCTTCTTTTTGCAATTAATTACATTTAAATGTGGTGTAGAGATGTGGGGTTTACATACTTTTCATTGCTTCACTCAGCTGCAGTGTGTTTGGTCTAGCGAGCTTATAATAGCAGTGCATGTAAACCTGTGGATGGTATAATGCGTGAATGCCATGGGAAGAACAATATTCACACTCCAGCTATTCTTTGATCTGAGTGCTGTTCTTTACACGGATAGAGTTTTATTTTTGTCTGTTCGGTGTGCGGTCTCTCGTTGTGTTTGCAAGGGCATCACATACATTTTTTTTTGAGAGGGCACCAATGACAGTCTTAGGCTCACTAGACAAGATAAAGCAGTACTGTATGTGTGTGTTACATATATATATTTAGCAAGCTGTGCTTGTTTCTGTAAATATTTTGAAGGTCTGTATAAGTTGTGGCTCATTAGCTGTTCATAGATAGCCAGTTCTGGAGCATTTCAGGGACTTGGGCAGCACCTGCAAATGCACTAAAACTAAATGAGGAGCCCAGGAAACACTATGGCCTTGACTAGCCGTGTCCTGCCCCGCAGCTACATTATTGAACCATGCTAATAACCTGCCTTCATTCATTTAAACCAACTTTAACACAATTTTACCAACTTTGCAGACACACACTCCCTCCTTTGCACATTTGAAACAGTCCACCTCTCTCTCTCTCAAGGCTGTTTCAGCACTGGTTGCATGTGTTTGCACAGATTTTAATAAGCACAGGAGAGAGGTGTTTAAAGGCGAAGCGCTGGTAACGAGAGGCAGCAGCCACACCGTTAGCAGCGCCGCGTTGTTGTTGACTTAAACAAACCCTCTGCGATGTGGAGCTTGCCGCACACACAGCTTTACTACTGTTAATTGGTCATTAAAGGTAGTAGTTTGCGGGCCTCACTAAATCTTTAAACAGACCATGAAAAAACAGAGGAAAGCTTGCAACTACAGGCTTGAGGAAAAGGAGAGCGATAACAGGAATGCTTTTGATCATTACCTCAGATTTAGACTGTCTGTTGATAAATTTTTTATTCTACAATTATAAACATTTTTGAAAGGATTCAAATAATGTTTTTAATCAGAATTTTGTAGTTTGCACATGCAACATGAAACCAGATTTCAATAATGAAATAATGAACTAACCACATGGTAGCAGTCACTCTAATTCGTCTATTAAATTTAATGATGCACACCATGCATAAGGTTGGCCAGAGTCTGGTGGATGCAGGTTATCGCCCAAAGCTATTGAACTGAGTTTGGGAATAACATAGCCTTTTAGAAAAAGCACCTATCAGAATTATTCAAGGATTCATTGAGCTTGCAGTGACTGGTTTCCTTTTTTTTAAGACTTCATCAAAGAATACATCCAAATCCCACCTCAACTCCAGGTGCCACAGTCCAGAAGGGGCTATTTTTTTTTATATCAGGGTTGTTGTGCACGGGCATCCTGGGCAAGAACACTCTGCGGCGGACAGGGAGCAATTCCTGAACCTGCTGATCTCCAGCAAAAGTCTGATGTCATAGGTTCATTATGCAGAATCGGCTCTCTGAAGAGCAGTACGACAGATTTGTTGTCCCACTCCTGAAAAAGTAGAAGTTTTTAGGACTGTATTAAACCAAAATGTATAGTTCTTGAGTACTGTACATATATATGTTTTTACCTTACATTTTATAGTTTTTAATTACCATATCATTTTAAATTTAAAACCTCAAGTATTTATTTATTTATTGTATTTTTATACTACAGTTCAAAAGTCAGTAATTTGGTTTCTGTTTGATTTTTTTTTTTTTAGAAAGGATGCATTCTAAAGTGATAGTAAAGGCATATAAAATTTATAAAATTTTACAGATGATTTCTATTTTAAATTAATGCTCAGAATTACTGATCAAAAAAAATGAACAGCACAACTGTTTTAATCATCAAAAACAAGAAGAAATGTTTCTTACCAAATCACCATATTAACACCAAATCAGCATATTAGCATAATGGCTGCTGAAAAGCTTTGCCAAAGCATATTAAAATAGTCTATATTGTTCTGAAACATTAAAGTGTGACAAACATGCAAAAAATTAAGAAATCAGGAAGGCGGTCAACACTTTTTCACACAGTATATACATATATACTATTTGAATATGCTTTGGCTAAGCTTTTCAGCAGCCATTATGCTGATTTGGTGCATATTTGGTGTGCATGGTGCACACAATTTTTTTTCAAGTTTCAAGTCAAGACTCCTTTCAGGAACATTTTTCTTAACAGAGAATGTCATCAGTTTCAATCCAACATGACTGCAGCACTCTCAGATATTGAAATATAGACTACACATTTATCTCATTTATAAGTCAGTCAAAACAACACCTCTGTCAATTTATCTTTCAAGCCTGAAACGAGAGGCTTCTGATGTCAGGGGCTTCATTAGGGAAGGAAGAGCAGATCAATTTAAAGATAACAGCTGTCGTTCAAGCACGTGAGAACACACACATAGGCTCCCAAAGAGTAATGAATTTGTTATACTTGCATGACTTCTCTTTTATTGATTTCAGTCATGATATCACCCCCCTGCGCCGAGATCTTTTTTACCCAGCGCCCTGCTCTGTCCTGTGTGGGTGCGCATATGTGCAAAATACCAGCAGTTGGTGTCCACACAGTGCGTATGGTTGTGTGTGAGTGGGAGAGATAGAAAAAGAGAGAGAAAGCCAGTATTAGGGTGCGTGGGTAAATATGTCAGGGGGTCGCTTGGTCTCCGTGACATCTGTGGGAGCCGGGGCTCATTGTTGGGGTATCAGTTCAGCCCGTCAATAATGAGGCAGTAGAGTGTGAAGAGAAGGGCGTGACCGAGTCCCCTAGCAAATACACACACACGCAGACACACACAAGAATAAACACACATACTAACCCCGATCACTGACCCCTCTGTCAACCCCCCACCTCGCTCTCCCTCTCTCCTGCCGTCTGTGCCCTGCACCCCAGCCATTCCCTTTTCAGCGGCTCTCCCTCATTGTCCCCTTCCGTCCCTCTATTGTCTCAGTTGGGACTAAACTAGGCGACTCGTCCCTCACATGTGCTGCAGACGGAGGGCCCCTGTTCTAGACTAGCACTAAACTCACCTTGAACTGAATCACTTGGGTTCTGAAACATGGTTGTTTAACTGGAACTACAATGAATAGTGTAATTTTAAACATAAAGAGTTACTTCTACCTGACCTGACCTTTAAAAAAATTACTTTCATTAACATAACCCTATATAAGCAGTTTGATTTAGCCATATTAAATATTATATTCAATTTAGTTGGGGAAAACAGACATTACTTACCAAAAAAAGTAGTAGATGCCGGGGAATGCGGTGACACCGTCAGTTGAACAAGTTAGTAAGATGAAATCACTATTATACATGAGTGTCGTAAAGGTGACAGTTGAAGTTCCAAGTCTATAAAAAAATAATAATAATGTAAAGAATTAAAAGAACAAAAAAACTATTTTAAGGTAAGTAGGTAAACTTTTAGCTTATACTTTTCATTTGTGAATATGTTAATTGATGTTAAATGACAGACCTGGTATCATCTGCATCAGCAGGTTCTCTTCTTTGATTTGATTCATAACATCCACCCATGCTTTTCATTTACATATAAAATCAACTAGAAATATTACAGCTGACTAGACAGGGATGGTCGTAACACTTTACGATATACGTCTACTGGACCCACAAAAAACATAATTATGAAAATAGTCTAATTTCCTATATGTTTATCTTTTTGAAATGAAATGTTTACAATAAGTACTTTGTACGAGTATATTTCATTATCACAATAATTCCATGTATACATTTTAAAATGTTCATGTTTTCATTTGGTGTTCTCACCAATGGAACAGCAGCACTCTGTACTTGACATTATTTTGTGCGTTTAGGAATAAGCTTAATTTCTAAACTACGTTAAATGTTTAGCAGACAAATAGCAGTATATTATCCTACATTAAATTCTGAAATACATGATACAAAAATGAGCAACGTTGAAAAAAAATGTGTTACAAGTCACTTGGCTGCCATATTTTTTAGGTTATGTAACAAAGCAATTTGCTTTTAAAAAGTAAATCAGAACACCTAAATTGCTTTAGATTATGAAGTATAAAACTGCATAACATAACTCAAGAGAACTAAATGTAGGTCCAGAACAAAGCTAATTATAACAATCACCATTATCCACATCCCTTTTGCTTGACTTCAAACTTGTTGTACATCCCTGTAGCGTGTGAATGAATCTTGAATTATGTCTTTTTAAAAGTACTCCACACCGAGAGATGCCAATCTGAATATTTTAGAGCTGTCTCTGAATGGAGTGCATGTAAACTGAACGCATAAACGTTCTTCTCGGACTTACTAACAGTCAATGGGATTTCAGCTGTGCTGCTTGCCAAGGTTCTGACTGCCATCTACAGGCGGTTTTTATTATTGCAGCCATATTTTTTTTTTATATATAAAGCAGTCCTACGTCAGAAGCGCTCTTCTTTTTGGAAATAAAATTAAACAAAAGAGTCTTTTGGGATGCATTACGATATTGTTTGATTTAGCATAATATTGAGTATTTGCAAAGTCATGAATAATATGACAGCGTCAGCGCGTGATATAACATGCACCAACAAGACTTGTAGACTATAAGACGAGTTTTCGTTTAATTACATAATTTTTGTTTTAGGTAAATTCCTTAGTCGTGTATCTTCACATACTAAACACAATAAAAGTTCTAACGAATGAGCACAGGAGAACGAGGGAAGCTCAAAGAGTGTCCCTGATATTATACTAGTTATAAATATAATAAGCCAGGGTGAATTGAGTTACACTGGAGCCCTGGGGGTTTGCTGGGATGAAGCAGTGGCTACTTAACAACTGGGAGAGAAGAGAATATGAAAACAATACAATTATTCCTCTCAATAACTACATGATGTAGTCTGCACGCACAAGTCCCAGAAGTATTTTTTAAGTAAATTTGTTATGTAGGTATACAAAGATAAGAAATAAATACACACTTTCCACAGTGTGCGAATTAACTTTAGGGAAGATCAACTACGTTCTGTCAACAATTTTCTACGCTAAATCGGTACGTCTTGCTTGCCATTAGCTTACCTAGCCTAGCTAATTATTAACTAGGCTATCATAAAGACATTTTAAAACATTGAAACGTTTTTTTTTGTGAAATATTTGTGATTTGTGATACACGGCGAGCTAGTTGTTGCTATGGTAACATCGGCGAACGCGATTTGCTAGAGTAGCGTAACGTTACACATTTCGCGAACTTGTCAACGTTTTTGTTGATTACAGAAACGCTGTATAAAACACTGTTGAAAAGTGTTTATAATGTGCTAAACAAATAGGCTAAGACACCCTAACCTTTTGTTTTGACTTCCCTTGCGGAATTAAGATTGAATTGATTAACGTTAGGGGATTTAAGTTCTTCCAAACATCCCAGATCCGCATTTTCCACAAAGGCTCCCCGGAATCAATTGGAAATAACAAAATTATATTTATTTATAAGCTATAGATTGACTGTTGTTGTTGTTGTTGTTGTTGTTGTTTACAAATGATTTGCATTATTTATATAGCATAATACAATGGGGCTATTGCCCTTGCAGTTTACTCACACACACGTTATAAAACGACAGGTTTTACAAATTGCTGGAGTCTATCGCGCTCTTTTTGTTTAAACATGTACGACTGATTACATATTGTGAATTAAGCAGCAGTGTCATTCTGCCTCCTTCTGCTCCAGATCAGCTCTCCTACCGTCTCGCTTGCCTAAAGTGATTTTCTCAATAATGTATTAAAGTGCTTGTTTATTATTTACTGTTTACACAAGCTGTGGTGGAGTGACAAGCTCAGGCTGTATGAGCACAGTGAGACACGCTCCAGCGAAGCCAAAGCTGCTGGCCTGCAACATGAAAGACATCTCGCTTCGAGCTGTTCTACACGCACCCCTGGGTTGTCAAAGAAAAAAATGGGGGTAAACATGGGGGTGTTGAATATTGGTATTAATATTAATGGAATAGGGTAAAAAGTGACCAGTGAGTCTTTTATTGTATTCGTTTGATGCCCTCTTAAGTTGTATTACAAATGTGAGAGAAGAAATTTTCCTAGATGCACTACATCAGGACTCCCTTGACAGTCTTCACAAAATGTTGTTTCAAACAGAGCAACAGTTCGAATTTAGGAGCAAACTATATCTATTTATACTGGATGACATTGTAGGTGTATAAAAAAAAGTAAAAGTCTTCTAGCCTATACACTACAAGGGCAATAACAAATTTGCATATGAAATTGCCTAGAATTACAGACTGTTTAATGCTGCATTTATGAGATGAATGCTTTAAATACACAATTAAGCAAAATATGAAATTCTAAGTATATTATAATACAAATAGCCTATGTAAACTAAATTTATGGCGACAACAAGTTTAAGGTTGCTCTGATAATTCATTGATACTGAAGCATACAGGCATCAGAGCCGCCTTGTATACTAAGTCTAAGTTGTCATATTTTAGTGTGGAGTTGTGTCTTGTCACAGAATCTGGAGACAAAACTGAGACTTGCTCTAATGATTGAAAAAGTGTTTTTCATTGGCTTATGAGAGATAAGTCAGTCGTTCACCACATGCCGTCCTCTTTTGTTACCAATCATGTTTCTACAAATGTGATTAAAAAGAAGAAAAAACATGTTCTATAGCTCAGTGCATAAGAGTATAAGAAATTATCTCAATGTATGTTTTAAAGCTCATTTTCATCTTGCTCCAGTTTCATAGAAACTCCAAATGAACACACAAACAACGAAACACTAAATAAACACACACACACTCAAACAAACATGCAATTTTCCAAACTATAAAACGAGGGACATCAAATGCAGCTATTTGTTTGAGGCCTGTTGTCGGGGGAATAGGCTACACGACTGCCTGGCTTCATTAGAATTCCTTTCAAGTTGTGGAGTGCGGCCTCCCTGTGTTCATCTCTCTATATCCCCTGACCCTGACGATGCATCTCCATGGGGCTAAAGAAAAGGTGGGGCACACACACGCACACACACACATTCTCCTCCTTCCAAACACTGTCACCCCATCGCATCGCCCTCCTAGGCAACGACAGAGAGTTCCACCTTCACTCATAGTCTGGGGAATGTGGGATTGTGAAGTGAAACTGGCAGAGGAAGGCATGTTCACAGGTACTGTGGTAGCCTACTTTGCAATACAGAATATAAAAAGATAATATAAAAAGGATGCTGGTAATCAGGTTGATGATCACAGGATTAACAGCCACTATTGTTTTAAGACTTTTCTGAAGTAAGTCAAACTAAAAAGGCAGATACCTACTAAGATTTTTTTTATGCTTTTCCAAAGTCTCTTATGATCACCAAGGATGCATTTATATAATAAAAAATATAGTAAAGAAAAAAAACTATATTGTGAAATATTATTACAATTTAAATCTTTTTCTCTTTTAATAAATTTTAAAAAGCTGATTGGTTTGAAATCAATGTTTGAAACAGTTGTGCTGTTTTAATGTGATTTTTAGATGAATAAAA
The DNA here is from genome assembly GCF_001515645.1 of Sinocyclocheilus grahami. Taxonomy (NCBI): domain Eukaryota; kingdom Metazoa; phylum Chordata; class Actinopteri; order Cypriniformes; family Cyprinidae; genus Sinocyclocheilus; species Sinocyclocheilus grahami. The sequence goes on from NW_015505275.1 coordinate 833,054, forward strand.
AGTTTAAATGAACATTAAAATATAAATACTTAGTAATACATATGTCTCTATTGTCACTTTTTCAATTTAAGGCATCGTTGCTAATTAAAAGTATTACATTCTTTAAAAGATCTTATTGACCCCAAACATTTGAACAGTAGTGTTTAAATTATACATAGTATTAGTATGGCAACTTATCTTACTTAGTAGTAAAAAGTAGCCTTTCAGATACATTTTAATCAATTTAATTTGTTTAAATGTTGTACCATTATTCTATCACAGTCAGCAATAAATACTAGAGAGGAGTGGGGAAAGTTGTAATGATCATTTGAAACCACATAAATAACTTATATTCCTCATTAATATTTAGATGTTCACTTATAATCACAGATCATAAAATTACTGATAATTGTAATAGACAAATGTAGCTCTGCTAAAAATTTGAGAGATCTATGACCATAGTTGATAAAAGTTAGATAAATCATCTCCATTCTCTTCTCATAATCAGAAGCCACTCATATCTCCAAATTCAGTGATAAAATCTAGGATAATGCCATTGTAAGTCTTGTCCTCTCAAAATGATATAACATTACAACATAATGCAAGGTGAAAATTAAAGGTTATTTTGTTTGGTTTGTTGTAAATCTCTGATAGAACTCAAATTAATAGCTCCCAGGTAAAAAAAAGGGGTAAATTACCCACATGATTTCCAAAGCAATTGTTCAGTGATAAAGAATAGGAGGCCACAGTTGTTCAGGATATTTTAGGAGGGGGTTTGTGGAAGGTACCCTTTGGCAGGAATCGCCGGATGGTCAATGGTGGGTGCCAGGCCACGTGGGGTGAGGAGGATAAAGAAGAGGAGGGGGTTAAGGAAGGAGCCTGGGCCGCCCGTCACACCCCGATGCCTGTCTGACGGGCCAGGGGCCAGACTGACACCCATAGAGAGAGGGAGGGGGAGAGAGAAAGTGAAAGGGAGAGTAAAAATCTCAGTGCCCCGACATTGCACACAGCGCCAAAGTGGCCCGAGGGCAGCTGCTCAGCGGGTGTGTTAGCAGTATGGCAGCCCTTGTGCAACACAATCAAAAGAAATGAAAATAGCCAAAAAACAAGTTTGATATGCAAAATAAAAAAAATTATTCTTTTAATTATTTTTAATTCTTTTAAAATTTAAATCTATTATGACCTACAAAGACTCAAACATAATCAGTTTCAGGTCAAACAGGTCACGTTTGCGTTTTGCATTGAACAGCACCTGAGTTTTAGTAGTTTAGTGGTTGCAGAAAACTTCGTTTTAATTAATTTATTAAATTAAGAAATGTTATTTCTCAAATAATAAAATCATTTATTAAATAAAGAACATTTAATTTAATTTAATTTAATTTAATTTAATTTAATTTAATTTAATTTAATTTAATTTAATAATTTACTCACCCTCGTTATTCCAAGCTTGTATGATTTTTTTTGTGGAAAACAAAACAAGACATTTAGTATAATGTTTGCAGCAAAACGTACATATAAAAAGAGATAACTTGTACTCCATATTCTGAGTCTTCTGAAGCCATTTTATTGCTATGTTTGAGAAAAAAAATTACATTTCAGTCATTAAAGTTGCACTCAAATCTTGTTCAAGTGTTCGTGTGCTTATTGTATGACTTTGGAAGACTGAGAATATAGCACAAGTTGTATGAATCACTTTTCTCACATTTTTCATTTGAATTTGTATTTATTGAGTTTCACAGCTCCTAGTCACCTTTCATTTTTATTGTATAGAAATTCACAATGTCTAACATGTGTTTCATTTGAAGAAAAGTAAATTTGACAGAATTTAAGGTGACAATTTAAAGATTGTAATTTTGTTTCTCAAATTTAACTGCACGTTTCTCTGCGTGCTGAAACAAGATGCTAATTTTGATCCACAACCGTGATGATCAAAGTCATTTCCAAAACACCTTTTCCATTGTAAACTGACGTTTAATGTGACAGCTTTGATTCACAACCGATTTACAAAGTTAAAGAGAAAAAGTAGCAAATGATGTGTGCATGCACACCTTTATGTGTGTGTCTTGGAGAAAAAGGTAAATAAAAGGCTGCCAGCCAGGGGGCATATCCGTGACAGTGAGAAATGTGTTTGCATCTTTGTATTAGTGTGCTGACATAATACCTTTCAGGGCATTTGGGTGCCAATGTAAACATGACACCCTCACAGAAAAACGCTTATCTAGTGACAGCGGCGGCTGTGTCAAGTCAAAACTCTCAGATTCTCGCTCTCTGTCCATCTCACTCACACAAAGTTAGTCTGCGCGAGCCATTAAGTCATTAATGTGAGTTGTAGCTATACTTCAGTATGCATATTGTCGTGTCGTGTGGTTATGTTGCTGTGCACGTAAGGGAAAGTTTGTTTATTTACAGAACTGAAGTGTATATTACGTTTTATATATATATGTGTGTGTGTGTGTGTGTGTGTGTGTGTGTGTGTGTGAGAGTGGGTACAAGAGGTTGGGGGCCTCAGGGGCCCTTGCTAATGAGCTATCTGTGTGTATTTCTAACAAGAACGCACTGCGGTGCTCACAGCACTGTCATCAGGGGCCGTGGCTGACCTTGCTCTGCTGCTAGGCTCTGTCATTTGCTATATTTATGGCACCGACACCTATTTTGTGTGCGTGTATATGTGTGTGTGTGTGTGTGTGTGTCTTTATAAGAGTGGGGAGGGAAAGAAGGAGCCCCGTTCAGAAAGCAAATACTGTGTATATCAGCATAATGAATCAAGTGCCTGAGCGGGGTAGAGAGAGAGAGATAAAAAAGAAAAAGAGTGGGAGGAAAGGAGATCCATTTTTCTCAATGCTTTTTCCCCTCTTCAAGTCGCAAACCCCTGAGGTTAGTCTTCCTTCAGTTAGTCATTTGGTCTCTCTGTTTTATTTTTCTCTCTCTATGGTTGGAACGAATGCTAATTTTGTCCCTCTCCTTATCACAGGCTCTCCCATGCGTTCTGCGATCTCTCACTGAGGGAAGATCCTCGACGTATCACTCACTTGACAGCAGGTTGTCTCGGCCTGACAAAGATTTGCTGTCCAAACCCTCGTGAAACATCTCTGCAATGTTTACTTGGCATTTTAGCAACGATAACTGCCAAATCCAGGCTTTTCTTTCTTTTTGGACTAGAAACATGCGTGTATATATGTGTTTATGTGCCTGTCAGTATGCAAAGCATCTCAAGATGTCAGCGCTGAATACTCATTCAACGTTGGCTCAACGTTTTTTCTAGAGATGCCAAGAGGCACGTGCTATGTGAGGGGATCCAACTGCAAGAGATAAGAGAAAAAGAAACAGGCCTGGCCAAAAGCAAAAGTTTTCTAAGTCTGTACTCCAGGCCAAATGCTCACTCATCCCTCTATCCTTACATCCCAAAGAAGCCTCTCTGTCGGAAATCTATTCAAATCACATTTTCTCCGGGATTTTATTGCATTTCACATCATCCCATCACCACATGACAAATCACCTGTAAGGCTGGAGAAAGACTCGGTCCCAAGTTCCGGATCCATGCACTCTGTTTACGTCCTTCAGCACCCAAACAGATAAAACTAGGGAATTCAGAGCTTCACCGCAAAGACATGGTGTCTGTCTGAAAGTTTTTAAGAAGTGAAGAGATAAGGCAGAAAGGGTGTCAACAACTCCACACCTGACGGAGTTCCACAAAAGCAGTCACCCACACACTTCTACAAGATCCTCGTCTCCTAATAAAGCCTGGCGATGAGAGTGTCGGAGAGGATAATTAGTTTATCCCGACACACGACAGCGGCACTGGCTGAATTGTTATTATTTCCCCTCTCCCGTTGCTGTGACACCAGCGACGCTTCTGCGCCCCAGCCACCTCTCCCCACATCGAGCTCGGAGCCACTTGATATATTCCTAATGTTCCTTAATATTTTCATTTTGATGTAATTTGTGGCCCCGGTTTTTTAAATATCCGCTCTGTAATAATGTTTAATTTCAAGGGTCAGTCTGCCAAGGAGTATATTAAAGCAGATAAAACTCATTTTCCAAAGCTCCAATATCGCGCCCAGATCAGGTTAGGAGGCCAGCCGCCGCGAATATTTCATCTTTTATCATGCCGATAATGGGCCGATGACAGAGGCGCGTTATTACAATGAGAGAATTGCTCATTTTCCAGGAAAGGGACGGGCTGTGGGAAGCTGGGGGGTCTGGGAGTGCGCATGTATGTGTGTGTGTGTGTGTGTATGCAAGAGTAGGTGTGCGTGCCGACTCACTCAATAAAAGGCAATTCTTTCAAAGAGAAGAGGAAAGAGCGGAGAGGAGAGATGGCGGGATAAAGGGGGTGCGGGGAAAAAAGCAGCTTGCTCCAGCCCGCCTTTGCTCTTATTTGATTGGGATGAATAATAAATGCGGACTGGGTGCGGCGGTCAGGAGGCTGAAGAGGGGAAGGTGATGAGAGCTGATTTGAGGAGGGCCGTCTCAGAATTAACCTCTTTAATTGAACCATTAGGAAGAAACAAAAGATGATGAGAAAGGGGTGGAAGCGAGAAGAGGGAAGGAGAAATGAGGAGGCGGAGGGGGGCAGAGCTCATCAGGACTCCAGGAATTGGACCTGAAAGTGGAATGACTATGCAAGCCGTCCCCGGGTCCTCTAGCCCATAATAAATAGAGCCAATCAGGGGGGTCCTGGGGGCCAGCTGGGTCCTGTACAGGTCAGACCCATTAGAGTCAGATTAGCCTGCTGACAGACCCATCACATCAGTCAGTCTAAGCCACTGTCATCATCTTAAACCAATTTTGTCCCATTTATAGCCCGCACACTGCCAACGGGGCCGCATATACAGTGCTGTATCTGCGAGGATGTGTAACCCGGCGCGTGACCCAGATCATTTAACTCAGGTGAGGAGCCTGACACTTCTAGTTTGGCTTGTCTTGAATTCAACACCTGGAAAATAGTTGGAAAACAAATTAGTGGACAAGCATCCATACTGCTCATACTCAGACTCAGACATCTGAACAATTTGTTTAATTTAAGTCCTAAAATTCAGCAGCCTAATAATCACCCGGAAGACCATAGCAATGTGAAGGGGAGAGAAAAAAACACAGAACACCTTAACAATCACCTGACAATTACCTAACAACTAGTGTTTTATTACTATTTGAATGAATCTAAATTATTTTCATTAACTGAAGAAATTACCTTTTTTATTATTATGAAAACTAAAAAACTATATAAACCCACTTTCGTTAGGCCTAATAAAAATAAATAAAAACACAAAAATAAATCAACAAACCGAAATCAAAACAATTTTTTTTTTAATTATATTAAAAAACCACTCATAACACCCTAACAATGGCCTACCAACTAGTAGGCTGCTTTATTACCGTACATGAAAATTAGAACAAACCCCCCCCCCATATCAGGAGATCCATTTTAGGAAACATCAAAACATTTTCGTTAACTTAAATAAAAAGTTAAAAAAAGAAAATAACTACAATATATTTTCATTACTAAAGTTAAATAAAAATGGCCTGAAATTACTTTTTTGTTGTTGTTGTTGTTGATACATAGTACATCTTTAAACTAGATAAAACAACAATGACACTAGACTGTGTTGAGAAATGAAATGCGTTTAAACATTTAAATATTTAAATGATAACCATCAACAACAACTTTGGAGGTCCTAAAATACTAAAAAGAAAAAAAAACTGAAACAGTAATCAGTAAACAGTAAAACCAAACAAACATAGAGTGAATACTAGCAATAACAAATAAAATGTATTTTTAAGTGTAAACACTCAGAACACCAAAGAAACTAGTAACCACTCAGAACACCCTGGCCTAACAACACCTTCACAACCATCCAGAAAATTCTAGCACTTTGCCGCCTTTTGCAGGTAAGCAGCACTAACCAGTTCTTTAGAAAAAGAAAGAATCTAAGACTGCATATCCACATACAAGATGTCAGTACAAGCAAGAAGTTAGATAGCTAAGTGTAAAGAGCATTGTCTTGAAAAGAGTCTGAACACAGTTATAGTTGTTAAAGGTGTAGGTAAGTTTAGATTAGAACAGCAGACTGAATTGATTGTATTAGAAGGAGGACTCGGGTTGCCCCAGGTGGTAATGTTCAGCTCTCATACCAGCCTTTAACAGCAGGGGATACAAGAACTACACTCATCAAATCATCCCTCCCTCCCTTTTTCGCTATCTCTCTGAAGTAATCAATGTACCGGCATTGTGCAACAGCACCAGGATAGTCTATCAACCCCCTCCCGTGCTCATGCAAATATTAGTGGCTCTTCTAAGTTCTATGAACAGTTTTGTGTGTGTGAAAGGTGTGTGACGTCACTAAAAGCACTTTCAACACACTTTCAATGCAATCCTTTGGGCAACAGCATGAGTAGATATGGATAAATATGTAAATATGTGTTCACTTTATCGAGTTGCCACTTATACTTGAGGCCAAACATTATAAAAAAAAAAGAAAAAGACTTGGCTTTACCTCAAACCTTCATGTGCAATATCACATATGCACTTGGTTGTCACGTGGTTTAAACCCAAAGCACATCATATGTAAATCAGCAGGTAGGCAAATCTATGAATATAAGAAATTTAGAGGCAAGTGTGTGAGCTCAGTGTTAAATTATATATATCATGATTCATTCATTCCACAAGCAAATGCATTGAATGTATTCATCTGGTCATGTGATTCAAAATGTATGCCCCCATTATGCACCCCACTCAATGTAAAATAAAAACACTTACCCATATAAGTCTTCAGCTCATATGTAATCTTCCTTTCTTAATCTGTAAAACTTTTTAATGAGGAAAAGTGCACCTTTGAGGTGTGCAACAGATTAGAAGGAGGAAAAGGGCAGGGGAGCTAGAGAAAAGTCTTGTCCATGGAGTTAACCATGAAAGGGGTGCCAAGTTGGTCCCCAAAACCCCCAGGCCAGGGTGGAGAGAGGGGGAGAGATGGGCCAGCAGGCTGGGGGCACCTTGGGGAGTTGAGGAGGAAGTAGCATGCACCATGTCTCTTGCTCCTGTTGTTCCCTCATTTGATTTTGATGAATAATGCATGGGGAGGGGGGCCCAACCTTAAAGGGGCACCGCTGCCACAGTGGGAGTCATTACTGAGCACTACGCACTGATGAGGAGAAAGAAAGAAAGAAAAGAAAGAGAAAAAGAGAGAGAGAGAGTGGGAGGCAGGGGGTGGGGGGAAAGGCAAAAACAAACAAGAAAATGAGAGAAGTAAAACAGTTTTTTGAATCTTCTTCAAACACCCAAGATGAGCTTCATTTCACATCTGCCGCTTTGCCATGTCTGATTTAATCAGAAATATTTTGTTTTGGTTGTTTTTCTTTTTTATTATTAAAATGTATTTGATTTATACAAAAGGCTGTCAGTTTGTGTATTAGTGGAGGGGATTTTTCAGTGACAGGTTACATTGTTATATCCGTAGGTGGCGACAAAAAATGGCTGTGTTTATGAGTGAGTCACTGAATCAGCCATTCAAATTATTTGTTTAAACACTGATTCATTCAGGAAGTAAACAATTCTTTATGAGTGATTCATTGAATCGTTCACTCAAATGGTTCATTCAAAAACAGTGGTTACATCCGAAACCATAAAATGTGGAGGTACACTCTAAGAAAAATCTGTAAAAAATAGGGCACAATTTACTGTTAATTTGAAGGAATTTTTCCGTATTTATTTTTTACAGGTGTTTAACCAGTATTTTGAATTGTATACGTCATTGCATTGTGTTTTAGAGTTAACAGAAATGTCCATAAAATGTATGTATAATGTCGTGTGTAATAAGCTGCCAGTACTTTTTGTGTTATTTTACAGATTAAATTTTTACAGTGTAGGATGGCAACAATGCACATTCAAAATCCAATGATTTCAAATTAGTCACATCTTTGTCTACTGAGATTGCAGCAATAGATGTATCATTCACTGCTAGATAATCCCACAATCCTGTGCTTTCCATTCTGTACCAGTTGAGCTAAAAATAAAGATAAAGTTGTGATTGGTGGTTGTGGTCTTTGACCAACTATTTTTATTTTTGATTGAATCGAGAGATTAGTTCTGTTTCTGTAGTAATTATGTATTCTCTCAGTTATCACCAAAGCTTTTTCTGTTTTGATGTAGATCATTAAACTATTATGCTGCCTCAGGAGTTGGTCCAAAATAAGTTTCAGGATGTACCAAACACTGCCTGCAAAGTCAGTGCCTCAAGTCAGCTTCAAAATGAAACAAGAGACTCACTTTGTGAGTAAGTCATTGAATCATTCACTCAACCGATTTGTTCAAAAACAAGTGAACAAGTGGTTCACTGAATCATTCATTCAAATGAGTCTTTCAGAAACAAGGATTTAATTAGGAAGTAAACAAGTATTTTTCAGTAAGTCATTGAATCATTCACTCAAACTATTTGTTCAAAAACATTGATTCTTTAAGAACGAAACACCAACAGTTGATTCAGTCTTGGCTTTATTCAGAACTATATTCATTGGCACAGCAAAAAAGACAAAATACTGTGTCATGCTGTGTCCAAAATATAAGTTAATTAACATTAGCCTATATCTTCTCCATCAAAACCAAATTAAAGACTAGCAGAATGTGCTTTGTGCCGCAGGTTCTTGGCAGACGGCCATCTATACTCCCTTTAGACATTAGACGGGTCACAATACAGTCACAGAAATACGTCGCTTTATATATCCAGTGATACACAGCATTTCTAAAAAGAGATGACTTTCGGTTTCAGCAGGTAAGCCGCATTTATAGAGCAGAGTTGCTGACTCACGTGAGCAAAACGCATTTCCACTTGGGACCCGACACTGACTTCCTAGAGCACGTTCAAAAAGTACGGTTTTCAAGCAGGAACTGGATGCAGAGAAAGAGCAGGGTAATGCTACAGAAGGGGATGCGGCAGCCACAGCGCAAGGTGTCATCACTCATTTTGATTGGGTATTACAGCATGACGGATGGGGCCCCGCGGGCCACTGCGCGTCTTCTCCGTGCTTATTACGGCTGTTCTTAAGTGGGAGTTGATTTAGCTTAAATAGGTTGTTTCATAAGGAGAAGACACCGGCGCTGTCACCGCATCTCTGTTCCTTCGCACTGTATCCCGCCACTTTAATTGAATAATGCCTCCTCTACATACCTATTAGTGTGCTTAGCTACATACCATGCCCCTATAATTGCTTATACAACCCAGCTAATTCCACCACTCCCCTCCTTTTCTTTCTTTTCATGTGATATTTCACGCGGTTAATATAGAGAGCATGCCGGCGAGGATAAAGATGCCTTGTTTAAAGGGTTATCAGGTCCATGCAGCACCGTGTTGTCTTTTATCTGCCTTCCGTAATTATTCGTGTAATCATTAAGCTACAGTTTATCAGCTTTTAGGGCTTTTATTAATTAGAACGCTAGAGCAATTTCACGCCACGTTTTTACGCACGTTATTAAGGTCACGTTATTCACGAGTCATTGTCACACTGCCTGTAAAAGAGAGATGAACAAGGTTTTCACAATTGCGTGTGACAATATTACAAAAATTTATCTGAGATTGTACTGCTTCAGTGTTATTAAATTATAGACATCATGCACGTGTCACGTGATGCATACTGTTTTATATTATATAGCTGGTTCTCTCGGGTCCTCTTAACACTGCTGATTGTACCAATAAGATGAATGCGCTTCATGATTTTAATCTACATTATAAATTTCCTGTAATCCTAAATCTGCAGTTTAATAATGAATTTGTTAGGTCTGTATTCTAGCTGAGATATCCAGCTCAGTCATTTGGCCAACAACAA
>NW_015505275.1:843223-845578 GCF_001515645.1 Sinocyclocheilus grahami
AACCCCCCCCCCCATATCAGGAGATCCATTTTAGGAAACATCAAAACATTTTCGTTAACTTAAATAAAAAGTTAAAAAAAGAAAATAACTACAATATATTTTCATTACTAAAGTTAAATAAAAATGGCCTGAAATTACTTTTTTGTTGTTGTTGTTGTTGATACATAGTACATCTTTAAACTAGATAAAACAACAATGACACTAGACTGTGTTGAGAAATTAAATGCGTTTAAACATTTAAATATTTAAATGATAACCATCAACAACAACTTTGGAGGTCCTAAAATACTAAAAAGAAAAAAAAACTGAAACAGTAAATAGTAAACAGTAAACAGTAAAACTAAACAAACATAGAGTGAATACTAGCAATAACAAATAAAATGTATTTTAAAAAGTAAACACTCAGAACACCAAAGAAACTAGTAACCACTCAGAACACCCTGGCCTAACAACACCTTCACAACCATCCAGAAAATTCTAGCACTTTGCCGCCTTTTGCAGGTAAGCAGCACTCACCATTTCTTCTGAAAATGTATGAATCTAAGAACGTATACACATACAAGATATCAGTACACACAAGAAGTTAAATAGCTAAGTGTAAAGAGCATTGTCTTGAAAAGAGTCTGAACACAGTTAAAGTTGTTAAAGGTGTAGGTAAGTTTAGATTAGAGCAGCAGACTGAATTGATTGTATTAGAAGGAGGACTCGGGTTGCCCCAGGTGGTAATGTTCAGCTCTCATACCAGCCTTTAACAGCAGGGGATACAAGAACTACACTCATCAAATCATCCCTCTCTCCCTTTTCTCTCTCTCTCTCTCTGAAGTAATCAATGTACCGGCATTGTGCAACAGCACCAGGATAGTCTATCAACCCCCTCCCGTGCTCATGCAAATATTAGTGGCTCTTCTAAGTTCTATGAACAGTTTTGTGTGTGTGAAAGGTGTGTGACGTCACTAAAAGCACTTTCAACACACTTTCAATGCAATCCTTTGGGCAACAGCATGAGTAGATATGGATAAATATGTAAATATGTGTTCACTTTATCGAGTTGCCACTTATACTTGAGGCCAAACATTATAAAAAAAAAAGAAAAAGACTTGGCTTTACCTCAAACCTTCATGTGCAATATCACATATGCACTTGGTTGTCACGTGGTTTAAACCCAAAGCACATCATATGTAAATCAGCAGGTAGGCAAATCTATGAATATAAGAAATTTAGAGGCAAGTGTGTGAGCTCAGTGTTAAATTATATATATCATGATTCATTCATTCCACAAGCAAATGCATTGAATGTATTCATCTGGTCATGTGATTCAAAATGTATGCCCCCATTATGCACCCCACTCAATGTAAAATAAAAACACTTACCCATATAAGTCTTCAGCTCATATGTAATCTTCCTTTCTTAATCTGTAAAACTTTTTAATGAGGAAAAGTGCACCTTTGAGGTGTGCAACAGATTAGAAGGAGGAAAAGGGCAGGGGAGCTAGAGAAAAGTCTTGTCCATGGAGTTAACCATGAAAGGGGTGCCAAGTTGGTCCCCAAAACCCCCAGGCCAGGGTGGAGAGAGGGGGAGAGATGGGCCAGCAGGCTGGGGGCACCTTGGGGAGTTGAGGAGGAAGTAGCATGCACCATGTCTCTTGCTCCTGTTGTTCCCTCATTTGATTTTGATGAATAATGCATGGGGAGGGGGGCCCAACCTTAAAGGGGCACCGCTGCCACAGTGGGAGTCATTACTGAGCACTACGCACTGATGAGGAGAAAGAAAGAAAGAAAAGAGAGAAAAAGAGAGAGAGAGAGTGGGAGGCAGGGGGTGGGGGGAAAGGCAAAAACAAACAAGAAAATGAGAGAAGTAAAACAGTTTTTTGAATCTTCTTCAAACACCCAAGATGAGCTTCATTTCACATCTGCCGCTTTGCCATGTCTGATTTAATCAGAAATATTTTGTTTTGGTTGTTTTTCTTTTTTATTATTAAAATGTATTTGATTTATACAAAAGGCTGTCAGTTTGTGTATTAGTGGAGGGGATTTTTCAGTGACAGGTTACATTGTTATATCCGTAGGTGGCGACAAAAAATGGCTGTGTTTATGAGTGAGTCACTGAATCAGCCATTCAAATTATTTGTTTAAACACTGATTCATTCAGGAAGTAAACAATTCTTTATGAGTGATTCATTGAATCGTTCACTCAAATGGTTCATTCAAAAACAGTGGTTACATCCGAAACCATAAAATGTGGAGGTACACTCTAAGAAAAATCTGTAAAAAATAGGGCACAATTTACTGTTAATTTGAAGGAATTTTTCCGTATTTATTTTTTACAGGTGTTTAACCAGTATTTTGAATTGTATAC
>NW_015505275.1:845588-848106 GCF_001515645.1 Sinocyclocheilus grahami
AAAAATAAAGATAAAGTTGTGATTGGTGGTTGTGGTCTTTGACCAACTATTTTTATTTTTGATTGAATCGAGAGATTAGTTCTGTTTCTGTAGTAATTATGTATTCTCTCAGTTATCACCAAAGCTTTTTCTGTTTTGATGTAGATCATTAAACTATTATGCTGCCTCAGGAGTTGGTCCAAAATAAGTTTCAGGATGTACCAAACACTGCCTGCAAAGTCAGTGCCTCAAGTCAGCTTCAAAATGAAACAAGAGACTCACTTTGTGAGTAAGTCATTGAATCATTCACTCAACCGATTTGTTCAAAAACAAGTGAACAAGTGGTTCACTGAATCATTCATTCAAATGAGTCTTTCAGAAACAAGGATTTAATTAGGAAGTAAACAAGTATTTTTCAGTAAGTCATTGAATCATTCACTCAAACTATTTGTTCAAAAACATTGATTCTTTAAGAACGAAACACCAACAGTTGATTCAGTCTTGGCTTTATTCAGAACTATATTCATTGGCACAGCAAAAAAGACAAAATACTGTGTCATGCTGTGTCCAAAATATAAGTTAATTAACATTAGCCTATATCTTCTCCATCAAAACCAAATTAAAGACTAGCAGAATGTGCTTTGTGCCGCAGGTTCTTGGCAGACGGCCATCTATACTCCCTTTAGACATTAGACGGGTCACAATACAGTCACAGAAATACGTCGCTTTATATATCCAGTGATACACAGCATTTCTAAAAAGAGATGACTTTCGGTTTCAGCAGGTAAGCCGCATTTATAGAGCAGAGTTGCTGACTCACGTGAGCAAAACGCATTTCCACTTGGGACCCGACACTGACTTCCTAGAGCACGTTCAAAAAGTACGGTTTTCAAGCAGGAACTGGATGCAGAGAAAGAGCAGGGTAATGCTACAGAAGGGGATGCGGCAGCCACAGCGCAAGGTGTCATCACTCATTTTGATTGGGTATTACAGCATGACGGATGGGGCCCCGCGGGCCACTGCGCGTCTTCTCCGTGCTTATTACGGCTGTTCTTAAGTGGGAGTTGATTTAGCTTAAATAGGTTGTTTCATAAGGAGAAGACACCGGCGCTGTCACCGCATCTCTGTTCCTTCGCACTGTATCCCGCCACTTTAATTGAATAATGCCTCCTCTACATACCTATTAGTGTGCTTAGCTACATACCATGCCCCTATAATTGCTTATACAACCCAGCTAATTCCACCACTCCCCTCCTTTTCTTTCTTTTCATGTGATATTTCACGCGGTTAATATAGAGAGCATGCCGGCGAGGATAAAGATGCCTTGTTTAAAGGGTTATCAGGTCCATGCAGCACCGTGTTGTCTTTTATCTGCCTTCCGTAATTATTCGTGTAATCATTAAGCTACAGTTTATCAGCTTTTAGGGCTTTTATTAATTAGAACGCTAGAGCAATTTCACGCCACGTTTTTACGCACGTTATTAAGGTCACGTTATTCACGAGTCATTGTCACACTGCCTGTAAAAGAGAGATGAACAAGGTTTTCACAATTGCGTGTGACAATATTACAAAAATTTATCTGAGATTGTACTGCTTCAGTGTTATTAAATTATAGACATCATGCACGTGTCACGTGATGCATACTGTTTTATATTATATAGCTGGTTCTCTCGGGTCCTCTTAACACTGCTGATTGTACCAATAAGATGAATGCGCTTCATGATTTTAATCTACATTATAAATTTCCTGTAATCCTAAATCTGCAGTTTAATAATGAATTTGTTAGGTCTGTATTCTAGCTGAGATATCCAGCTCAGTCATTTGGCCAACAACAAGGTATTTGGCCTCAAGATTTATTTGTGGATGTAGCAGTGTTTTTGGCTTTCCAGAGCTGTCTAGTCAGCACCATCAACGGATCCCACTGACATCAGCACCACGGACAGCTCCAAATAACCATCCTGACAAGGCCTGGAGAACATTTGGACACTTTTGCCATACACTTTTGCCAAAAGATTTTTGCCATACAATAACAGTTCATGGGGAACACAGGTTGTCTAGCCACAAACAGGCATTATAAATGTAGTCCATACAACCACAGTCTTCTGCAGCCATATAATAACTTTGTGAGACGAATAGATGAATTTAAGTGATTATCCAATGATAATATTCACCCCCATAGCAGCTCTCAAATCAAATATGCCAATGAGGTCATGATGTTTGTTTAGTAATGAACCATTTGATTTATTTACATCCAACCGGTGCGATGGACGACATTTTATTTTAGAGCGTCTTTTTAAAGAAAAAAATTCTATGAACATCAATTTACACGTTTTTTACCTATCAGAGTCTCACTTGAAGGCCTTTATCTTTGTAGTCAATGATATTTAGTCCTCCATATTAATACAGTACATTGTGCCCTATTTATTTATAGTATAAGGTTCAGTTCAATTCTTGCACTGAACAATTTTATACAGCATTTATTTATCTAGATTTTAATGCTAATTTATAATACTATTGTTCACTGATAATTCTTGTTTTT
>NW_015505275.1:848279-917822 GCF_001515645.1 Sinocyclocheilus grahami
GACTGAAACAGTATTTTCTTGTACAGCATATTTTTTTATAGTGTAGATAGGGTAAATACTGAAATTAACACTAAACAATATTGACAAATGCATTAAAAGCATTCATTGTTTCATGTTATCTACTTCATTAAGTAATGTTAACATACAGCATTACTGTAAAGTGTTGCCTGCTTGTCTTTATAAAGCTGTGATGGACTGCAGAGATTATGTTGCTGTTTGCTGGCAATGATTCAATTATGCACTTTTGTTGTTTATTCTATTGGCCTCCATCAATTTCCTAGTAAGAGGTCACGATGCTGATGAAATTGCAGGATGTAAAAACGGGATGCAAAAGTAGAACTCAGAAAGATCCTGTTTACAACATAAACTGGAATTAATTGCTGATGCAGTGACGCATTGATGCGATGACACATTGGTACTGGAGCTATGATGTGTTTTAAGGAAGTCAGTTCACTCACATAAACAACAAGCCAAGATGGAGCTCCGCCAAAGACAATACATGCACACAAACATGGGCGATGCCAAATATGCTGCCAGTCTTGCCCCACAAACCTAAACATTCATATTTGTCATCAAACCCCTCAGCTGCACACACATATCTGTCCCACCCTACACAACGCCAGCTCCGGCTGCCTGAGGTGCCCGCTGGTTCCGCATGATTGATGATGCCGATTGAGAGGCAGATCATTTGGGTGCCCCTCGCTACCAAGGACGTAAATCACATCAGCCCACTCTAATGATTTCTCCCAGACCCATTTGGCAGAATCCACAATAACCTATTGAGCCTTGCATGGGGACAAAAAAAACATCAATAAAGTCAAATAATGATTTTATTTAAGCACTTTATCAAGGATTGACAAGCATTTTTCCAAGGTTGCACGAGGGAGAGCAGCTTCTGGAAACCGTCAAGGTGTCTTGGTGTGTTAAAAACGCAAGGGTCACTGCTTACAAGAGTATATGTCCATTTCAGCCTGGCAGAATTAGTTGTTTTACCGAGTAAAGATGTCTGCAGTGTACTACAGTGATAAATGACGACCGGGAGAGCAGATTTGGACAATCGTTGCCCTGAGGGGCGACCCATTTCAACTTTTCATTAAAATGTCCATCCCAGGCCAAACCATGATTTGCTCCTAATTGATGAGGCCATTATGATCTAATTAACCACACATTTTCAAAGCTACTCTTATTTTGGCTTCTTCGTAGCAGTGGAAAGTTCACTGGCACCAGATATTCAGATACTTTACAAATGGAGAGGGACGAAAATCACACCAATTTATATTCAATTTACCAATAATAAAAAAAATTTTTTTTTACATTAAACATGATTTACATACATTTTGGCTTCTACTTAATGTTGTATTAATATAAACACATTTATAGCAACATACAGTTGATATTTAATTTAAAGTAAATGCAGACCAGAATTGCATTATCTGGCATAATAACTGCCTCTTAAGTAATGTTATATAAATAGTATACTAAAGGTTAAAAGTTCAGGGATTTGGTTCACAGAATTTTCTGTTCACTCACAGTGTCAAATATTTAAATTTAGTTAATAATAATTACTGAACCACAATTCAAATAACAGGCCAACAAGTATGTAATTCAGATTAGCCTTTGCCTTTAGTCTCAGAATCATTCATGTCACATGTTCAACCCGTTCTTTGTATTTTGAATCAGAGTCCTGCTAATAAAAGATCCTACTGGAAAAACTGAAATTCTGCAGAAAATGTTCGGATGTATAACCAGAAGTTTTTTTATTTACACTACCTTTCTAAAGTTTATGGTCAGTAGGGTTGATTGATTGATTGCATTAAATTGATATGATTGCATTGATTGCAAGGATGCATTAAATTGATCAAAAGTGACAATGAAGAAATGTATGATCTTATGAAATATTTCTATTTAAAATTAAAATTAATACTCTTCTTTTGAACTTTATATTCATTAAAGAATCACGTATGCACAAAATGTATCACAGTTGTGCTGCTTAATCTTTTTGTGAAAATTATTTTAACAGCATAATAATAAGAAATTTCTCTTGTGCACGAAATCGACAGAGTAGAATGATTTCTGAAGGATCGTGTGACACTAGAGTAATGGCTACTGAGAATTAAGCCATCACAGGAATACATTACATTAAATCAAGTTACACTAAATCTTATTGCCATAAAATTTTACAATATTACTGTTTTCACTGTATTAAAGAAGCCTTGGTGAGCATAAGAGACTTCTTTCAAGAACATTAAATAATCATGCTGACCCCAAGCTTTTGAATGGCACTTCTTACCAGATTCTGGACCCCATTATAATCTATTAGGATTGTTTTCAAATTATGACAGAACTGTAATTAGCATCCTGTAGGGTTGACTCTGGGTTGCTTACAGGAATATTTCACACAAAAATGAATATTATGTTATTATTTACTCACCCTCATGTCACTTGAAACCCTTTTTAGATCATAATCACACTCACTGTAAATAGAGAGAAACTTAAATAAACTTGCAAAAGGAGTTATCGCTTCGTTTAAACCAGCAGCCAAATGTATGAATGTAAAAGTTTTGATAACACCACAATCTTAAGTCATATTTGTTATCATCTTCTCAAAATGACAAGGCCTGTCTTGAACCGTTCACTGTGAAGAGAACGGTCTGATCCAGTGAGAGGCACCCTTGCATGAAAGTCAATCCAGTGAAAGTATATGAGCATCTCCTTATTAGTAACACAAAACTGGATAGGAACATGTAAAGCTCTGTTCAAATAAACTTGCTGTCCCCAGGCCAGGTTTTATGTGTGAGAGGGCTGGGAAAGAACAAGAAGGAATGGCTGAATGGTTGGATGGTGAACTTTCTTTTAATTTGAAGTCTTCAGGGAAATGTGCATATACAATTACAGCACATACGAGCGGAGCCCGGGAACGGAACTAAAGAGGAAATAGAACAATAAAAGGGAGCGAAATAAGATGATCTGGGGTGTTATCATCTCTTTCCTATTCCTGTCGTCTTCTACACAGTCTATCATGCAGGAAATGATCAATCTAAGTAATGCCACTGTAATCCTTTACTAAGATGTGACAGTTAGCATGAATAGGGCTGTGAAGTTGTGAGGGAGGGTACGGGGGTCCATCATCAAACTCAATTATCATCTTATTACGGGCACTAAGTGGCCTCATATTAGGGTCACTGCCCTTAATTTCAGGGGGGAAATAATTGCTAACCCCCGTAATAGCAATACACAGACACCATTTAGCAAACCCTAGGGGGATCCTGTGGGCTAATCAATGGGAAGTCTGGTAACGCAATACGACCGTCATCTGATAAGCGTCCGTCTCTTTTTTTTATGGTGCTTATTGATCTTAACGATGACTTAAAGTGATGATTATGTAAATATAGTTCAAAGAAGACGTTATTTAAATGGATTGTCCACCTGAAAATGAAAATCCGGTCATCATCTCACCCTTATGTTGTTCCAAATCATGATCTTCTGTGTGATCTACTGTATATATATATATATATATATATATACATTTTTATTTTTTTATTTTTTATTTTTTCCAGAAAATATAAGTCAGCAGGGTGAAATACAACAGTGGACCCCATTCACCTTCACTGCATAAAGTAAAGGTGTGTAAGTTATGGATTTTCATTTTTAGGTGAACTATCCCTTAAGTAGAAATAGTTGACCCAAAAATGAAAATTTACTCACCCTTAGGCCAATCAAGATATAGATGAGTTTGTTTCTTCATCAGAACAGATTTTGAGAAATTTAGCATCTATTACATCACTTGCTCACATTATATGCTCTGCAGTGAATGGGTGCCGTCAGAATTAGTTCAATTTCTTTGATTAAGTAATCCATAATAATGCTTCCTCCAGTGAAGCAGCCCATCCCTCTGGTCCCCTTACATCAAAATCCACCACAACATATTTAACTAGAACTGTTTGGACTGTTTTCACTTCCAAATGGTGCTTGATCTGTGCATATTTCTCTCATGACTCAGAGAAGACCTTTTGGTGAAAGCAAAGCACTATGGAGACTCATATTTTAGTGCCAAGTAACGGTTTGAAGTTAAAACATCTTAAAAATGGATTTGTTTGTTACAAACAGCTAGCTTTTCACTTCACAAGTGTTTAATTTATGGACTGGAGTTGTGTTGTAGATTATTATAATGCTTTTATCAGTTGTTTGGACTCATTCTGATGGCACCCATTCACTGCAGAGGATCCATTGGTGAGCGATGTCATGCTAAATTGCTCCAAATCTGTTCCGATGAAGTTTGCAATTAAGTTTGCAAATGATTTGTTTCAAAATGTCTGATCTGATGTTTTCATTTTTAGTCTGTTTTGATTTTTGAGCACCTTCAAATATGATATGTCCTGCAATCCAGACCGGTAACACTTTATTTCGAAAGTCCACTTTAGACATTCTATTAACAGTAAGTAACTTTGCAACTACATGTCAACTAGCAGTTAGTAAAGTATTAGTAGACTGTTTGCTTAATATCTTCTAACACTTTCTTTGTCAACATTCTACTAACCCTAAATCTACCCTAACAGTCTACTCTGAGAGTTAGTAGATATGTAGTTGAAAATTAATGAGAATTAGTTGACATGTAGTTGACATGTAGTTACAAAGATATACTTATAGTTAATAGAATGTCTAAAGTGGACTATCGAAATAAAGTGTAACCTCCAGACCCCATGTGGTGCCCTCAGTCATCGCATTTAATTTTGAAGCAAATTCTATCCCCATGAGCCAAGCTGCATGAAAAGCTTCTGAGAGGTATATATGGGGAAATAATCTCTCTAAAGTGATATTGATATCAGATTTGACCAAACACACATTCACAGCCCTATTTTTCATTCCCCCCGAAATATGCGGCTGAAGTCTCAGGAGGGACCAGTCAAAGATGAAATAATCCATCTGTATTGTAAAAGTAGTTTTCTTATTCAAAGAGCA
Source organism: Sinocyclocheilus grahami (assembly GCF_001515645.1). Lineage (NCBI taxonomy): Eukaryota > Metazoa > Chordata > Actinopteri > Cypriniformes > Cyprinidae > Sinocyclocheilus > Sinocyclocheilus grahami. The sequence goes on from NW_015505275.1 coordinate 853,239, forward strand.
GCCCCTCTGGTCCTCTGTTTTGTAGATTGAGAGTGACGCTGCCCATAGGGCTCCACACTCTGAATGCTTTTAGAGACGCCCTCTAAGTGAGTTACCCGATTCTGTGGACACTGCAGATTCAATAAAACACTTGCCTGTCGGTTCTGTTTTTCCATCCACATACTTTCACTGCAGCTTTTTCTTCTCACCTCCACTCCTCTTGCTGCTCCATCGCTGCTTTGCTAACTTGACTAGTAAAAGTGGAAAAGTACAACAGGTGAAATTAAAATGAATCAGACCATTTAATGGGTTAATAAAAGAGGAACGTCTCTTTAATTCAGGGGCATCGTGTACCAATTTTAATTAATTTATTCATTATTTTATTTTAATTTATTTTATTTTTAATGTGTCTATAGAGAATAAAATCAACTTCATTACTTACCATTGCGACTATATCTCACAAATGTAACTTTATTTCTCATAAATGTGATTTTCTATCACACAGTCTGACTTAATTTCTCACTTGAAACTGTATCTTACAATTACTTGTTTGGGTTTTTACTCAGAGGAAACTTGATTCCATTATTCCAAAAGAAAAAAAAAATCGAAATAAATAATTAAAGAAAAATTGCTAATAAATTTGACAGGCACTGATCATTACAATAAACAATACAATAATTATGCAACTTTGTCATAAAATATGCATTGCAATTGCATTTAAATTCCACTTGGTTTGGCTCAAAAATATGAGTGGGGCATGCTTTCGGAAACTGTGCCATAACTAAACAAGCAATTTTATGTAAAAGTAACAGAAATTCCACTGGTTGCATTATTGTAAATTAAGCTGTATTTAAAAGTGTGGTCCATGAAAGAACGAAGGAGAGTGTATATGCAAAAATGTGTCTGCCTCTCTCCTCTGAGCAGATTCTGAGCTTCTTATCAATATCCCATTAGGGTTTCCCCTAACCACACTCTCTCCTTTATTTCCCAGGAGTGGAAAATGCTTGGTGCCTGCAGCTACATGACACTACCATGCAAAACAATTAAATCTATAAATAAAAGTCTTTAGGGACCTTTTATGAATCTGTATTTTGCCGCTCTCTGGCTCACCTGTCCTCTCCATCTTATAGATTACTGAAGGCTTGGGAATAACATTTTACCAAACAATCCTTCAAAATAAATGTTATGAAATCATTACAGTTAATCAGATATCTATGAATCTCTTCAGGTTCATAGGACAAAACATGTATTAATCACAAGAATGTTCTTAACATGAATGCGCCATATTAAAGGGGTCATATGATGTTGCTAAAAAGAACATTATTTGGTGTATTTGGTGTAATGAAATGTGTTTATGCGGTTTAAGGTTCAAAAAACACATTATTTTCCACATACTGTACATTATTGTTTATCCTCTATGCCCCGACTTTCTGAAACGTGTTGATATTTACAAAGCTCATCGTTCTGAAAAGCAAGGTGTGCTCTGATTGGCCAGCTATCCAGTGCGCTATGATTGGCCGAATACCTCAGGCGTGTGACGTAAATGTTACGCTCCTACCATATTGTGATGATGCCCTGTCCGGCCGGAGCGATGATTCAAAAACATGAAAACCCATTATAAACGAGGCATTCGCTGCATCCAGTGGGGACATAATTATGGCTTATACTGTCTTTTTACGCATTGCGTTGCATCGCGCCGCGTAAGCATAAAACCATGTCTACATTTGTGATTGGAGAAATGACAAACAACAATTACAGATCTTCTTTATGCCCTAAGAGCTTGTAATACTCCAAAGAGAAAGGAAAAATTGAAATCGCATCATATGACCCCTTTAATAATCTTCATTTTAATTGACCAAAATATGACAAAATATTACTACTACTACTACTAATAATAATAATAATAAATAGAAAACAAATACAAACAAATAATTAATAATTCCTTGGTTCATCTGTTTTTTTTCTTCTTGTAGACTGTTATATGTGTTTACAATGTTATGTGTACAAAACTTTTAACTTATTCATAAAACATTGTCTCTAAACATAAATGCCTGTAAAATAAACTTAAGACTGACTGTAAAATAACAGTGTTTAAAAAAAAGTAGCTTCATGGGGGATTTGTTTTCTTTTACAAATATTTCTACTAGAGGATGTAAAAATTCAGACGCCAGCAAAACTTCCCTTAAAGGTGGTCATTTTGTCTGCATAAAGTTAGGCTGATTTCAAATCTATTGTTGGACACCAGTAAAAAAATGAATGTAAATAAAAAGAACCTAAAAAAGACAAGCAAAATCATTCAAGTTTGAAACAAAACTGCATCCAAAATGTATTCAAATGAAAAGTCTTTCATGAATTGGAATTGCTGACGCAATGAATGCCAATGCATCTTTCTCAGCCCACCACAACCAATTTATTTTTCCATACAAGTCTTTAAACGGTGAAGAGAAGTCATGGTGCGCTCTTCCATCCTGTGCCGGTCCCACCCCCCTCCCCCCAGGAGACGAGGCTGGTCAGAAGTCAAGATCATTTCAATTCCTCTCACCTCTGTTTCCAAGGCAGCGCTGCAAAACAACTCACTCTTCCTCCAGTGCCATTCTGGGGAAACTTTTCTGCTCTCTGAGGGAGATGCTAAACTATTCGAAAAGGCAATTACGAGAGTTTTGGGGGCCCCACTGAGAGGAGGCGGGAATAGAGAGAGAAAGAGGGTGGACTGAAAAACAGGAAAGAGTGCAAATATGTTAATGGAAGCCAAGAAGTTTCATGGAGCAGGGCTGGTGTGTGAGTGTGTGTGTATGGGTGATCTAATGTGGTGACCTGACCTGCGGGGTGCGTGTTTTTGGCAATAAGGGCTGGAGATGAGGTGGAGGGTGCAGTGACAGTTCAGTAGTTGTAATTATTTTCAGGTTAGGTCACTGTCCCTGAGAGGGCACAGGTGAGGGAGGGAGGGAGGGAGGGAGGGACGGAAGGGTTAGGAGGTCACAGTGTGGTTAGCAGTACAGTTCTTCTTCGTCTTTCTCTCTCTCTTTCTCACACACAGATACAGCTCTGTCCAGCCTCTGCTTGCAGACATGAGAGGAAACTTTACTAATGCTTCACATTACAATACTATTATAGAAAAGATTGCAGATACAAGTGATACTAGGATAACACTTTATAATACAAACAGGGTTTTATATTTTTATATGTTCACATTAATGTAAAAACTAACATGAAAATAATTTGTACAAATAGGCCTACTAAAAACGTTTAACATTTTAAATTAAAAGAATATATATATATTGCTGTCAAACGATTAAATAAAAGTATCCAAAATAAAAGTTTTTGTTTGCATAATATGTGTGTGTTCTGTGTATATTTATTATGAATATATAAATACACACTCATACAGTATATGTTTTGAAAATATTTACATGTATTTACATGTCTATATTTATATTCATATAATTTATATTATAAATAAATACATTTAATATATAAAAATAACATATTTCTCTGAAATATATACATTCATGTGTGTGTATTTATATATATACATAATAAATATACACAGTACACACACATATATTACGGAAATAAAAACTTTTATTTTGGATGCGATTAATCGCGGCACTAAATATATATATATTCTGAATTAAAAGAATTAGGTAAGTAACACTTTATTTTAAAGATCAGTTTTCACTATTAACTAGTTGCTTATTAGCATGCATATCACTATATTACTATATTTTAGATCCCTTAATCCTACCCAATATCTAAACTTAACAACTACCTTACTAATAACTATTAATAAGCAGCAAACTAAGAGTTTTTAGAGGCAAGTCATAGTTAATAGTTATTTAATAGCGATAATTGGTCCCTAAATCAACGTGTGACCCATGTATTTTACATACACATTATATCTATTTGTAATGTTTATGTATCTATATAAATTACATATTTGATTTTAGTATAATTTATTATATAATTAATGTAATTAATGTATTTTGAGCAAACAGTGAATGACATTATATCAATAAATTAATATTAATCTAGATTCATATTTGCTGTAAAAAGAAATGTTGGTAATGTTACAAAAATTATTTTAAAAATCTTACCCTTATTGTAAATTGTTATTGAAATATTGAGAATAATTTATTGAGCTTTTATTGCATAAGAAGACACTTAATTGTACTACAGGAAGTGTAGAACAAGATACTTTGCAATTCTTAAATGATTTTAAAGGCAGAAATCTGCTCTCCGATCTCATTAGTGTTTGCATAAATGGTGGCACATGAAGAAACATTACACCACATTTGACATCAATGATGTCAAGCACCACTGGCTACTTTGATACAGACCAGCCTGGAAAAGCGTCCATTAACTTTTATTGTATGGAAAAAAGACCTTTAATATTCTGCCAAATATCTTCAGAAGAAAGTCAGTAACATGAGTTTGGAATGAAATGACAATTTTCATTTTGAGTGAACTTTCCTTTTAAGCAACAGTTTTTTTTTTTTTACTATTTCAAGCTTTTCATCCAGACATGTAACTCATAAAAAGATTCCAACACCACGTCTCTCAAACTCATGACAGTGTAAACTCATCCAACCCCTGCTCTACAGTTATTAGACATTGTTTCAGCTTGTGAACGTGTCGGGTTGCAAAAGAGGATATTTTCATTTACAAGATGAGCCCAGGCCATTGACACTACCCACCCCCCGACTCTCCGCTGTGGTCCTTTCCTTTTCTTTCTCTCCTTCCAAAAACACCCCACTCTTTATCAGTGCAATTACCACACAAACAGATCCATCACAGCCCCAACTGTCCTCTCGAATCGCCTCTCTTTCCACAGGCAACCTAATTAGTCCTAAAGAGGGAAAACTGAAGCCGGAATAGAGAAACAGAGAGAATGGACCTATCATGTCCTTCTGTACGCATTTGCAATTGTGACCATGTTTATCCTTTTCTCCCATGCTTTCTTTTTTTGTTGTCCCATTCTTTCTCTCTTTATCAGCGAAGAGAAAGCCTTCAAAGGAACGATTGTGTGGTGGAGGGCTGAAGTGGCCTGTTGGTAAGCGGCAACAGTGAAGGCGGACAACACAACATAACAAACATGGTTGCATCTAATCAGGGGCCTCAGTTAATGTAAACAATGTCATTTTTTGGCCTTAATGAGCCAATTTTCCCCGGACACGAGAGGCTAACAATTGGGGCAGCGCCTTTGATGTTCTTCATTTGAAGGTTTGTTTGTGATTGCCGGCACTTTTGTTGGAAGCCCCGTGCCGGGCGTCTTTCATCTTGCTGAAAAGGGAGAACCACGGCTCACTTGGACGCAAAACAAGGAGAAGTGAGAGAGAGAAAGAGAGACATAGGAAGAGTGAAAGAAAGATGACATACTCCCTATTTACCATAAACAATCCCTCATCAGCTGATCTTCCCCAAAACCTCCTCCTCTTTTTCACCTGCCTCTTCTTCAGAAAGCGCACACATAGACACATCAAGACATAAAACAAGCACATTGGTTTGGTGTCTATAACTATCAAATGGCAGGCTCATTAAAAGGCACCCCGGTGAGGGAGCATGTGTGTGCGTGTGTTTGTCATTGACGGGGCTTAATTAACATGAGCCTGACAAAAGGTGACGCAGACCAAAGAGGCAGCCGGTGAGCCAGGTGTGTGTGTATGCGGTGCCTTTCAACATCATACTGTGCAGACATCCCACGCTGACCAATATCAGCCATGTTGCGGAGCGAGAGAGAGAGAGAGAGAGAGAGAGAAGCGGAGCGTCAAAGGAAAGATCAAGATAATTAAGCATCTACTTTCCATAGATACGAATTAAACTATTTATAATGTGTCAACACCCATGTGTTGGGAAAACGGTTTAATTCTACTTTTAGGAGCGCATAAAATGTACACAAGAGAGTTGGAACAACAAAGAGAACAATGGAGTAAACTTTTTTCCTCTATGCGTGTCAGTGAGATAAACTGGAAATTAGGAAAAAAACTGCAAGGAAAAAGTTTGTTTAAAGGACAAAAGCATTGTAGATAAAAATCACAACTAATATTTCGAGGCTTTTATCTATCAGTCAAGCAAACACATACACACACACACAGGCTGTGTGAGTCAGGGGCCTCTGGGGCCTTGTCACCGCACCTGCTGGGCCCTGCGGAAGCCAGCTGTCAGCTCACATGTGCACCGGACTCTATATGTAAGTGTGTGTGTTTCTCTAGAGGTGAGGGGGTGATGATGTCCAGGGGAGAGAGGGACGGAAAGACAGAGAAAGATAAAATGCAAATAAGAGCAGATTCTCTTGAAAGTTACATGACTCAGTTGTAGAAAAAGTAGAAGAAGAAGAGACAGAAACTGCTTTTATTGGCAACAAAATTCATACAACTATATGCGAACATTTTTGGTTTGAAAACACTAATGGCAGGAAATGATAAGAAGAGGATATGAAGGAGGATAGATAGATGTGTATGTGTGAGTGTATGTGTGTATGTGTGTGCACGTTTTTGTGACAAATGAGGACATAAATTTGTATAATGACAAGGGTATGACATAGGTATTACAAGGAGAAAGTGACTTTTCAGGACATTACCCCATGTCCCCACTTTTCAAAACGCATATAAATCACACAGAATGGAGTGTATTGAAAATCTGAAATAGCACAAAGTTTCCTGTAAGGGGTAGGTTTAGGTGTAGGGTTACAGTTTGTACAGTATAAAAACCATTATGCCTATGGGATGTCCCCACTTTTCACAAAACCAAACACTGGTTTGACACTAATGGCAGGAAATGATAAGAAGAGGATATGAAGGAGGATAGATAGATGTGTGTGTGTGTGTGTGTGTACTGTGCATTTTCAAGCTTAAAGGGATAGTTTACCCAAAACATTTATTTCTGTCATTAATTACTCACCCTCATGTTGTTCCAAACCCGTAAGATGTTAGTTTATCTTCAGAACACAAATTAAGACATTTTTGATGAAATTCGAGAGCTTTCTGACTCTGCATAGACAGCAACGCAACTGACACTTTCAAGGCACAGAAAGGTAGAAAGGACATCGTTAAAATAGTCCATGTGACATTCAACCGTAATTTTATGAAGCTACGAGAATACTTTTTGAAACTGTTGAATAAAGTCTGTATTTTTGTTTTCTTAATGTCACATGGACTATTTTAACGATGTCTTTTACTACCTTTCTGGGCCTTGAATGTGTCATTTGCATTGCTGTCTATGCAGGGTCAGAAATCTTAATCTTAATACGAAAATGAACGAAGGTATTACGGGTTTGGAACAACATGAGGGTGAGAAGTTAATGAGAGAATTTAAATTTTTGGGTGAACTATCACTTTAAACGAGTATTACACAATTAGCTCAGCAATCGGTAACACCAAACTCAAGTCTGTTTTGCAAAGTGTTGATTGTGTACTGTCCAAGATTTTGAGATTCCATGATAGTTTGGATGCTGTCTTAGAAAGCAGCTTCCTATGTGAGCAGTAGACAGCGAGGCAGCTCACTAGTTTTTGGAACAGAGCTAATTCCTAGTCTCTACTTATAAAAAATTTATTTTCATGCCTAAGAAATACGACCTGGAGAAATGTTACAATAGTATAAAAGTATAAACAGTTCAGTCAATTTTTCTCCATTGTGTTTCTTCAAGAAAAGGAAAAGAAAAAATGGAGATAACGGTACAATGGACAGGTGTTCTCTACATCTGACAGCAGAAAACAACAGATGCGTAACCTGCTGTGGAAGAGAGAGAGGGAAATAGAAAGAGACACAACAAAGGCAGAAGGGAAAAAATTGCCCGTTTTGGAAAAATCAATAATGTTCACTGATATGAATCATTTCCCAGCAGGACTATCTCTGCTGTGCAATCCGGTTTTGTTCCCCTGAGGTCAAGTGTGCATGTGTGTGTGTGTGTGTGTATAAGCCTTAGAGACCTCTTTTCAGGCTGGAGTTGTGCTGGAATGTATTAGAGCAGCCCATGTCAAAGCAGGCTAAAGCACTCGTGGCACTGGATAAATTCCACTGGGCTATTCTCTCCACACGCCAGACCTCTGCAGAACACCCTCTAGAGAGGCCACGGATACCTCTATGCCCCCGTGAAGGTGCAACAGGTCAGAGTTCGTCTGGCTGTTTTTCTTTTATCTGAATTGATGTGCGTATATGAACTGCTGCATGGTGATGTCGGAACAGATAATGCTCCAAGACTGACATTCGAGTATATACAATCGCAGACCATTATTTTCAGAATTATTTGTAAATAGTGACCTGACAAAATTTTGAACGTGTTGAAAATGGAAAATAAGATTTTTACTTTTTTATTAAGCAGTTGTTGTTTTTTTCAGTATATCAGTTACACAGTAGTTCCAGTCCTCAAATGTGATCCTTTTAGCTTTATTGTGTGGCAAAATGTTTCATAATTGGTCAAAATTGTCAATTTAAATAAATAAACTACGGTAATAATAATAATAATAATAATAATAATAATAATAATAATAATAATCCCTCCCTCTCTTTCTCTCTCTCTTATATATGTATATATATATATATATATATACACACACACACACACACACGCACATGGTATTTAATGAGCAGCAAAAAAATTGCAATTATTAGATATAACTGATCTACTAAATGACATTTGCTATTTGTAAACTGCTGGTGATTTGCCACCGGAAGGAATTTTGCATCTAATCTGTAAAAATAAAGTTTAGAGTTTCTAACAGAATTCACAATATATTCATGAAGTCAGTAATATTCATAAAAGTAATTAATAAATGAACAACAAAAAACTCTAAATGTTAAAGTGCAATATTAATTAAAAAAATGATCAAAATTAAATAAAATGTATTTTTATATAACTACAGTATTTCTTTTTTCATTTTTTTCCTATTTTTAAAATCATCTCTATTCTTTTTCAATTAAACTATATTGTTTTTTATATCATTATATGTTGTTTTTCACTATGGTTGTTTTATTTGTTATGCAATGCTTTGGCCATACGAATGTAAAATACTTACATTGTACAAATCCTAATTTCATTTTTACTGAAGCATTATCTGTATCTATATAATTTTATGACATTTGCTCCATGCAAACTGATGATTTTAATAAAAAACAAACCAAAAACTAATGCAATAAAACAGCCTGGAAGGAAGGAAGGAAGGAAGGAAAAAGAAAGAAAGGAAAAAACATCTGAACGACATCATATTCACATGAATATGAAACAGTATTAATGTCTGTAATGAAAGCTTGTTTAAGTCTCTCTCGCTTTGTACAATTACCGAGATTAGTGATAAGATGAAGGATAAATAATTGCACAATAATAGCCAATAATGAGCCAGAATGAAGAGAGCTCTGAGAGACAGATCAGTCAAAAGAGGGGTAGCGGCATCAGACAGCTGGCTAATTTCCACTGACCCTTCCCTTTCACACAAACTCTTCTATTTCTGTTGTCTTCGCTTCTTTCTTCTCTTGCTCTCAGCCCCCTCCCAAGAGAAGGCGCAAGTGTTTTGCATAACGGCCGTGTCGTGTTTGGACCGGGAGGAGGTGGGTCGAGTCGTGCTGGCACTGAGGTAAGCTTTCTCTTTTTCCATCCTGACCAAACCGCCTCCTCTCTTCCCAACACGCCAGCCCAGCGCAAGCCTCCTCCACCTCCTCCTCGCTCCCCTCTCCACGTCACCCCTACACACTGGCTGTCCCCATCTCTCCAGGAGGCACTTGTCAATCATCAGCGTCTCTCAGAATCCCGCTGGAGCTCATTGTGCCTGCGGTCGCCGGCGGAGGCAAGCGCTCGGAGGCAGCGGCGGGCCGCAGATGGAGAGTGCGCTGTCAATCATTGTCACTAATTATTAATTTCTGTCACTCAGCCCCGTGGCAACCACGCTCTCTGGCTCCCCCTCCCTCCTTTCCTCTCTTTCTCCCTCTCTCGCTGTGGCTTCTCTCTCCCAGGGTGAGCTGATTTGGTATGCCATCTCTGCGACGGAGGGTTCAACCTTTCATTACGTGTCACACACACACAGTACTCTCACCTAGGTCACTCCCCTTGACTCCGTGCTTGGTTTTAATTGTATTTTACCCTCCACCCCCTACTAAACCCTTTGCACCCTTTGACCTTCGTCCTACACTCGACTCTCCCCATCGCACATCTTCACTGTTCCACTGTCCTATACCTCCATCACTTCAACAGAGGTGAGGTGAGACGGACAGTGTGTTTGCATCATTAATAACACCAAATTTGATTAAGCCAGTGATCATGAGTTTTGACAGGAGGTAGCAAAACATTTGGATTTTGCAGGGCAGTTCTCAACGCTATGAGTTCAGATTGTGGCCTTTATTTGCAAAGGTGACCATGGTTGATAAACGTACAAAATAAAATAAAAAGTTCATTAACATACAGTCCTGCTTTAGTCCAAAGTACTTGCAAGTTATTAGTGTAACTTTTAATTGATTTTTATGCTAACTGTAATTTTATTAATAATATTTTAATTTTAATTAATAAATTAATAAAAGCATATTATATAATTTTGTACACTTTTCTAATTTAAATTATTGATTTTTATTTGAGCTGTAATTGTATTATTATTATTATTATTAAATAATTGTATTATTTATAACATTAATGAAATTATAATACTATATTTAATTTGGTATATATATATTTAACATTGATTTGTATTTGAACTGTTTTATTAATAATATAATATAATATAACATGAAATGTTGCATGATGTCAGAACAGACAGTGCTCCACTAAAACTGACATTGGAGGGTTCAACCTTTCATTATGTGCCACACACACATAGTACTCTCACCTAGGTCACTCCCCTTGACTCCGTGCTTGGTTTTAATTGTATTTTACCCTCCACCCCCTACTAAACCCTTTGTACCCTTTGACCTTCGTCCTACACTCGACTCTCCCCATCGCACATCTTCACTGTTCCACTGTCCTATACCTCCATCACTTCAACAGAGGTGAGGTGAGACGGACAGTGTGTTTGCATCATTAATAACACCAAATTTGATTAAGCCAGTGATCATGAGTTTTGACAGGAGGTAGCAAAACATTTGGATTTTGCAGGGCAGTTCTCAACGCTATGAGTTCAGATTGTGGCCTTTATTTGCAAAGGTGACCATGGTTGATAAACGTACAAAATAAAATAAAAAGTTCATTAACATACAGTCCTGCTTTAGTCCAAAGTACTTGCAAGTTATTAGTGTAACTTTTAATTGATTTTTATGCTAACTGTAATTTTATTAATAATATTTTAATTTTAATTAATAAATTAATAAAAGCATATTATATAATTTTGTACACTTTTCTAATTTAAATTATTGATTTTTATTTGAGCTGTAATTGTATTATTATTATTATTATTAAATAATTGTATTATTTATAACATTAATGAAATTATAATACTATATTTAATTTGGTATATATATATATTTAACATTGATTTGTATTTGAACTGTTTTATTAATAATATAATATAATATAACATGAAATGTTGCATGATGTCAGAACAGACAGTGCTCCACTAAAACTGACATTCGAGTACTTACAATCGCAGACCATTATTTTCAAAATTATTTCTAAATAGTGACCTGACCAAATTTTGAATGTGTTGAAAAGGGAAAATAAGACTTTTTGCTTTTTTATTAAGCATTTTTAAATAAGTTCCACAATAGTTCCACAGTCATTTACGCAGTAACAAATTATTAGATATAACTCATCTACTAAATGACATTTGCTCTATGTAAACTGCTGGTGGTTTGCCAAAGGAAGAAAATTTGTAATATAAAATAATAATATATATAATAATATATAATCTGACATATATTTCGAAAATTTTTCTAAAGATGACTGGAGACAAACTATATTTTCTCTTCTTTAGTTGTAATTGAATCTTTCCCAATTAAGAAGAACTGAACTCCTGATATAAATCATAATTCAAATACTACACACTTTTATTAAATTCAAGCAGAAAATGAGTTTCAGATCACTGATTTTCTGATTGAATGAAACTAGCCCACATTCATTGAGATTTTTGCTTACATACCTTACTTATCGCTGCTGTCTCTACACTCAGCTCCCCCATCTCCTTCCTCTGCTCCTCTTCCTCCTCATTCCTTGCGTGTCTCTGTCCATTCGCTCTGCTCTGTATCTTTTTTATTCATATCTCTCTCTTTCGCTCTCCTTCTGTTCTCGGCCCTGCAGAGAAAATTTTTAAAACAGATTATCAGAACCCTTCAACACATCCTCAGTTCATTCTTTGAGTCTGTGAGTTATGAAAACAGGATCTTTCATGACATCAACCACTCACATTCTCCGAGATGCCTCCCAACCAGACCGTCAGTGGACAAATTAGACATACCAGCAAAACAAGCAACTTAGCATTCTTCAAAAACAGCTGTCAGGTGCACAAGGAACGGGAAACAGCACTTAACTCTCTGGTATATAAGAACGCATCATATAGTCTACAATAAGCACAACTTAAATATGTATCAAAGTCTGGTGGAGTTGAGAACAGAAATAGTGAACTATGTCTGTTATAATACACTAAAGAAATCACGTCCAAAACACACAATAAAACACATTCAAGGTGGCAGCACACAGTTTTTAAGTGTACACATCATGAACCAGGCTGACTTAAAAGCCCATCATATACAGCAATAAGCATATAATGAATTTCATTTTGTGTTCCCTTCTTTCTGACATTGTGACTTGAAGAGTAATGGATGTAATTGCGAGAGGAACTAAAAAGCAAATTGCACACCTATTACAGCTTACTTGTGGGGAGAGAGAAAAAATCATAGGCCTTTCTGTAGATTTAAGATGCATTTCAAAGAGGAAGAGAGTGAAATGTTCTCACGGATGTCTTGTGACATCTACCAAAGATTTAAAGACCACTAATGTTCCAAACAAAATCAGAAATTTGGCTTCAGGCATTTGACTGAACAACAGGTAACCAGAAGTAAAATAGACAAGAAAAAATTAATGGATTTCAACTAACAATACTGACAAATAAACTTCTTCCTCCTGAACACTGTAAAGAAACCACACTTCACAATTCACTTCTACACCCAAAAACCTATCCTCCATTTCCCATGGGGGGAAAAAAGAAATTAATTCATTATTAATTTATAAGTAATTATTTATAATTATGTATGCTAATTAAGTGACATTTTTAATTGAAAGTAACACATTAAACATATTACATTTGCATAAAAAGGGTGTGAAAAAGAGCATGTTATTCTCTGAAGGAAAATCTACAGTTAAATTTCAATAGAATTGTCTTATTGTCAGGGTCATGGACTGTCTGTGTCATGTTTTGCCCCTGTTTCTGTTCCCTTATTTGGTCATGTTCCTGTCCTCGTTTTGTTAATTAGTTTGATTATGATCCCATGCACCTGTGTTACCCCAATCATCCCTGTATTTATGTCCTAGTCCAGGGGTAGGCAACGTCGGTCCTGGAGTGCCGATGTCCTGCAGAGTTTAGCTCCAACCCTGAAAAAAACCTCACCTGCCTGTAGCCTTAGTAATCCTGAAGACCTTAATTAGCTTGTTCATGTGTGCTTGATTAGGGTTAGAGCTAAACTCTGCAGGACATCGGCACTCCAGGACTGACGTTGCCTACCCCTGTCCTAGTCTGTGCAGTCTGTCGCTGTCGGGTCTACTTGTTGAATGTCTTCCTTGCCTGTGTTATGTGAGTGTCCTGCCTGTTCTACCCCTCTAAGTGGATTAATAAAGACTATTGTCCGTGCTAACTCAAGCGTCTCCTCGTTTCCTCCCAGAGAGATCGTGACAGAAGACCCGACCAACACAGTTACCTCTGTGTTTTCCCCTCTGTTTATTTTCTCATCTTTTTTTTCCGTTGTGTGCCCTTTTGGATCCCCTCGTCCGCCCGGAGTTTCTCCTTCTCCTGCTGGAGCAGGGGGAGCGATCGCTCGAGGACCATACTAGACTGTTCCAGCTGCAAGCTGAAACCACCAGCAACCCGGACGACGCGCTGTGTGCGTTCTACGACGCAAGTTTAAACACCGCATGCAGAGCGCCGCCGTCCGAAGATGATCCTCGAGCAGATTTCACCGCATTTGTGGAGTGGATTCACAGATCCACTCCGGACCCAGAGCCCAGCCCACCATCTCCCTGCTGTCCGGAGCTAAAGCCAGAGCCAACCGATGACGGAGAGCCAATTCCCGCCACGATCTATGAGCCAGCGCAATACCGAGCGACTGAGCAGAGGATTGCCCCGGAAGTAGAGCCCAAGCCGTCAGACCAGGTGCGTGAGCCGGCTGCAACTCCCATCGCGAGGGAGAAAGCCGTGGACGGTGAGAGCGTGGAGTTGAGCTCCGCCCACTGCACCGCGACTGAGGGTGAGCTAATAATACATCTGGGACTACTGGACTTGGAAGGGGACTTTATTGACTGGGAAACTGAGCTGGAAGTCGATTTGCCTCCTCTCCTCTCTCCTTCGTCCCCACTGGTCCCGTCCAGCCCTGAGGGGGCTCCTGTTTCCCAGTCCAGCCAGGAGTGGGCTCTGATCCCCGAGGGCAGCCCTGAGAGCCCCATCCTCCAGCGTCACCATGGCTGGAGAATCCCTCACCTCCACCTCCAGCCTCTGAGGCCCGGACTCCGCTTCAGCCTGTAGACCCAGCGGCTCCACCTCGGCTCCAAGCTCCCTCGCCTTCACCGTCACCCGTCGATCCACCAGCTCCACCGGGCTCTCTCGTCCCTCCGGCTCTGCCTTGGTCGGACGTCGACTCGCAATCGCCTCAGGACTCCGCTCCTCCGGCTGCACCTCGTCGCTCCGTCCAACCAGCTCTATTGGACTGCTTCCTCCCGACTGCTCCACCTTGGTCCTCAGACGCTCAGGCTCTGCCGCGGATCTCCACATCCGCCTTGATCGCCAGAGCACTCGGCTCCACACTGGCCCCCCGGATCCTCGGCATCCCCCTGGTTAGTTGGCTCTCAGTCTCCACCTCGGGCTCCTCCACCACCTGTTCCGCCGCCGTTGGTCGCCCCCCTGAAGTCGGCAGCCATTCCTCCTCCATGGCTCCTCCCTCCATCGGCTCCCCCGTGGGCCGTCATTACCTCCCTGGCTCCTCCCTCCATCGTCACCTCCCTGGTCTCTGTCTGCCGGCTCCCTCCCGGGTGTCCGTCCTCCTCCGGAACCTCCTCCCAAGTTCCCAGCCGTCCCTCCCCATGTAGTTTCTACGGCGCGAGGATGTGCCTTCCGGGAGGGGGCGTAATGTCAGGATCATGAACTGTCTGTGTCATGTTTTGCCCGTTTCTGTTCCCTTATATGGTCATGTTACTGTCCTCTTTTTGTTAATTAGTTTGATTATGTGTTTCCCCAATCATCCCTGTATTTATGTCCTAGTCTGTGCAGTCTGTCGCTGTCGGGTCTACTTGTTAAATGTCTTCCTTGCCTGTGTTACGTGAGTGTCCTGCCTGTTCTACACCTCTGAGTGGATTAATAAAGACTATTGTTTATGTTAACTCCAGCGTCTCCTCATTCCTTGTTTCCTCCCAGAGAGCTTGTGACACTTATACTGCAAAAGCAGCACATATATCATTTCTGCATGCTGCAAAAAAAGACCTTTTAATTCAGCTCACAAACCACAATCACTGAAAAATGTATACCATCCTTGAATATTTTTTTATGCACAGCAAACATTTGAACGGTACTGTACTTCTTTTTTTTAAATACATTTGAAAACATAACTGAGGTACAATAGTGTACATTTTTAAATAACACCTTATTTCCAAAAAGTAATTTGATTAAATAATGCTTGTTGCTGGAACACATTACAAATATTTATGGGACTTTAAAAAGTAAAATAAAAAATAAATAAAAGTTTTTTGAATTACAGGAACATCCACAGCCCAGTGATGTTCTTTACCTGAGGGGGAAAATGTACTTTTTAACTTTCTGACACAAAGCACAGAACACGGCGAAGGTCTTAAGCCTGACAGTTGCAGCAAACACCATCTCGCACAAAAAAAACGAGGGAGTCATCACTTTTAAATCCAGCAAAAAGAACATCAATGAAACCAGTATGTTTGCCAGAGATCTGACATGTACTTGCACAACTGGCTGCTCAATTATAACCTTTGGGCTGATACTGAAAATTCTGCTGATAGACTCGCTGGAGCAAGAGTGGCACATATGGTACAGTAACACCAAAAAAAAAATGCTGGTCCTGATATGTTGAGCTGTGCTGGTTATGTTGGGGATGTAGGTTTGATTCCAGCACTCTCCACGGTAACTTGTTGCCTACCTCTAAAAAAAATTAAAAGGAAAAAATAAACTAAAATCAATGTTACAGTGAGGAACTTTGGGAGTGAATGACGCCAATTTGGAAACATTAAAATACTCACTTTCATAGTCATAATATAATATAATATAATACAATATAATACAATACAGTATCTACAAAACAAAACTAAATAATTCAAATTAGCTTGATTTTTAAGTGCCTTGCAGATAACCTAACTTTTTGCTTTTTTCAAAAAGAAAACGAGGTATGAGACCAAATAATTTTTTGTTACCATCAATATTGTGCCACACATGCTGTCAACTGAATTTAGCTTGATTGAACCCAAAATATTCATTTAATACTATTTGTTACACATCTCTGTGGAAACTCAATATATTTTTAAAATCTGATTGCAGAATGACCAATAATCTGCATGGTCTTGCATCACATTGAAAGTATACTAGCTGGCTGCACATTATACTGCATGCATTCTCACACAAGGGTCAGAAATTGTGAGAAATGCTTTGATTTGATCTGATTAACCGGTTGTCTAAAATGTGAACCACAGTACTATGGTACTAAAGGCCAGTGAAAAAAACAGAGCACTAAAGGTAGGCTGAGAGCAGAAGCATTGTGCTGTGCCATTTGGAGCTACCTGAGTAGGCCACATTTCTCAGGGAATCAGCTGAGTGCTCCGGCAGTGACCGTGCTGTTCCTGACCATCTGAGAGGTGTAACAGTCTGACATGTGGTTTCTGTGGGATTTATTACCACGATGGTGTGCTGTCCGCAACTCTCCCACTGCAGTAAAATGCAACCTGCATTCTCCACCACTCTACACCTTAAACCTGAACCAAGGAGGCCTATAAATCCTGAAGAAAGCAAAATGTTAGCATTTCCATTCACCTCGATAACAGTTGCTAGGCTGCCGCAGGACTCCTCGGACATACACAACCCGCTTGATTCCATCTTTGCACAAGTGCACTCAGTTTTGGGCACAGAATTAAGCCAATCGCATGACCAGTAAATATCACAACTTTGACTTGCTAAAGAGACAACGGTCACCCTTTACTTTAAGGTCCAATTCTCACTATTACAAATCATTAACTATGACTTTCGCCTCCATAACCTCCAAATTTTTCTGCTTATTATAGCTAGTAAGATAGTTGTTAAATTCAGGTATTGGGATTAGGGATGTAGAATATGGTCACACAGAATATGTGCTTTATAAGTACTAATGAACAGCCAATATGTTAATAATATGCATGCTAATAAGCAACTAATTAATAGTGAGAAATGGTCCCTATAGCTTACCGAGACAAACACACAAAGTCTCAAAATCTTCACTTGTGACAATCCTGAGCTGTAATGTGAAAGTTAGCGTATATGGAAGAATATCCAAAAAAAGGTCAATTTTACACTCACTATACACAAATATACCTCCCTACTATATAGTATGTGAAAATCTGTTTCCGTATGTAGATTGTCAGATACACAGTATTCATAAAACAGATACTAAAGTCTTCAGTGTCACATGATCCTTTAAAAATCATTCTAATATGCTGATTTGGTGGTTAAAATCATTTCTTATTATTAAAAAGGTAAGGACGGTTGTGTTGCTGGTAACATTTAATTTTAAGGAGGACCAGTTTTCACTATTAACTTGTTGCTTATTAGCATGTATATTAATAGCATAATGGCTGTTTATTAGTACTTATAAAGCACACATTTATGCCTTATTCTGCATATCCATTCTAGATCTCTTAATCATACCCCATGCCTAAACTAAACAACTACCTTACTAACTATTAATAAGCAGCAAATTAGGAGTTTATTGAGGAGGGGAAAAATCATAATTAATCATTAATAGTGAGAACTGTTCCCCAAATTAAAGTGTGACTGTGTTGCTTAATGTTTTTGTAGAAACTGTTACAGGAGGATTCTATGATGGATGGAAAGCTCAAAAAAACAAAAATGAATATAAATATATTTTTTATAACATTATAAATGTATTTGGCACTTTTGATAAATGTAATGCATCATTGATGAATAAAAGTATTAATATATGTTTTATAGAGCAATCTTTAAAGTTTGTTTTCATTAAATAATGTACATACTCTGTCAACATGATTTTGGACAAAGAAAACTTGGGCACTTAGAAAACATCTACTCTAATGTAATAAAATGTTATCAATATATGTTGTTTACAAAAAAAAGGTACTTTTTAATGGAGAAATAAGCATGTTCACGACATCAACCAGCAGCTGCCAAGGAACCATGCTAACCAGCCAAACCTTGACCCGCTGGTCTCAACAGTTGTAAAAGAATGTGTAGGAGTTGGACCACCTATCATTGTAGCTATAAAAGATGTATAAGAATGCAAGATCTTAGCGATCATCTTGTCGGTTTGTATGTCCATGATCTGTCACCATCATCAGTAGCGTGTCGTATGGGCTGCCAACACACTAGTGCAGAAGTACCGAGCAGTCGAGACACTGAACGGAGGACAGGAGAGAGAAAGGGACTCTTGGGCGAAGGACTGGAGGACGAGAGATTTCAGGAGTCTTTGATTAGTCCAGTAGTGTCAGGATAAACCTACAAGACACTAAAGGAGACAAGAGAAAGAAGGTAGACAGAGACAGTCGGTCGGGGTGGCAGGCAGACTTGGGAAAGAACAGCATGGTCACTTCATCTGCCACTGCCTATGGAGGAAGAGGAAGTCAAGGGAGAAAAAAGGCTAGAGGAACCGCATTCAAATGCATATGCCCATTCTCCCCCTTTCTGGTTAGTCTCGGCAGCTTCACGTCTGACTGGAGACTCCAGCAAATGACTTGATGGGTGCCAATCCACTGTCAACAGCCATATAGCTGTCCCACATCACTGCACCAAAGCGAGCACGGATCACATTTGTTACCCAAAAAATGTTGCCTAATGACTCCTTCTCGCAGCCTGGGTCACACGCTCTCCGCCCCACTGCCGGAACATCCCTGGCGATGCGAAAAGAACATGTTTTAAACCCGAGCCTGATGAGGGTGGAAGGCCGGCAATATGTTTTTCATGATGCCTGTGAATAGGCAATGAGGAACGGGCGAGTTGAGCGACATATCTCATGTGTGTGTGCACAACCTCGGACAGGCGAGAAGAGGAACGGGCCATCCTAGAGCCAGCGATTACCCGATCCATCGTGTTCCATTAAGTTTAAACAAGCGCTCACACGCAACTTTGGCTCTGGGCTGAGCTGTCCGGGACGTCGTATCTGCACGAGGCTGAGATAATGGCATCTGTCGCTGTTCCTTTAGTCACAGTCGACCCAGCGCTGCCCATTAGCCGGCTGCTGGCTGACTGCCCCGGCTCGACACGCTCTGATGGCCCAACACAAAAAAATACAGGATCCGACCGGCGCTCCTGTCTCGCTCCTTACTTCCCCTTTTATCCCTCCCCCCGTTCCTACTGTCATGACTAGAGGCTGTCTGGTGTTGGATTTTGTTGGCAAAGCAGCGCTCTAATAAAAGAGGGCCCTGACAGTGCTGAGGTATGACTACTGCTTCCCTCTGATCCATACCAGAGTAGGACAGGCCAGCGGATCAGGTCCCTAATTCACAATCAGAGCGCTGCTCCTGTAAGACAGATCTCTCCTCACAGGACATCTCGCTCGGATCGTGGAGCTGCAAGACAGCGCTGTCTTGATGTAAAAAATAACCAGCACCTGCCGAAATGGCAACCGGAGCGGTTTCCTCAAATCACGTCGCTTTGTTTAGCAAGAACCGAGCCTCGTCGTTTCATCTGCTTCAGGCCTTCAGCATGCACACCTATAGTGACAAGAGATAAAAGTGAATGCTCAGCTGACAAATGTCTATCAGTCTCCACTCCAGTGTGGCACTTTCTGAACTTAACATAACATCAGACCTAGCCATCAGAAAAGTTCCAGACACTTTGGAGTTAGGACTGTAGAACAATCACGTCAACGTTGAGGTTGGGAAGAGGTGTGGAGCGTTAAGCGTTCCCAATTATTAGCCAAGTTTGGTCATTAACGTCGAAGAGCGGAGGAGGGTGCGCGGTTGCGTCAGTTTTGATAAAGCAAAGCAATTTCAGCCGCTGCTATTCAGCCAAATTACAGTTGTACATCATGCTGGTTTCTCCCTCATTGTACAAGTGCGTGATGTTAACATTTCATTAGCATGTTGGTCGCCACTGAAAGGGTGAGAGAGAGAGAGACAAGACAAACAATAACTAGGCAAAGAAAGAGAGCTAGAGAAAGGCAGTCATTCGGGTCTAAATCATGAGCATTGGCGACATCTAGTGGACTGAAAACGGCATTACCAAGCGATGTGCTTCAGACACTTGTTTAATACTGTTGAACCAAACTATTATAGTACCAAGTTTTATTTACAATATTTATTGCTTATTTATTTAACATTTCTCTTTGAATATTAATGTGTGTCAAACATATAAACATATGTTTTATGGAAAAATGTAGGTCTATAATACAACTGCACATACAAAACATTTACAATGGTAGTTTTCATCTTACTACAGTTGTCATTTCTGCAACAACTGTTACCTTGGTACAATACAACATTTTAAAAACAGAACTGATCAATCCTGAAAGCCTCTTATGCTTGATGACAACCCGTATTATGTATTCTGGTATTACCCTAATAATAAAAATTGTAGTAACTTTACACAACATAGCTGTATAAAATGAATACATTATAATTCAAAATGATTAGATATACACTGAGACAAGTAACTATTTCTGACCTAATTAGCCAATTCAGATATTAAGATTATAAGTAAATAACAACTTAAACATAATTATATAATACATCGGTTATTATGCTTATATGCAGTACTTCAGAACAATTGCAAGTGTGATATTGCATAAACTGTAATTAGGTCTAATTGGCCTTTGGGGGAAATTGTTGTTACCTTGTAAATTAACAGGTCATGCCTTACTCTTAATGCTTGCTGCCTATAAATGGTGGATATATTTTTTTCTTTCTTTATTATTATAGTTATCATAATTTTTTGGGATGCACAAAAACTCCTTACACCTAAATCTGACTCTTAATTAACCAGAATTGTTTAATTATTCACCCACAAGTTGCATGACGAGTTTCTTGTTTTGACCAAAAAATTCAGCAGTGCACCAGGCCAGTAGCCATTTAAAGGATTAATGCCACATTTTTACAAGAAATTAGAAGCTTAATGAAATGGACAGAAATGCTGTCAGTGTTTTATTGCCAGTAAATTGCGTAGATGTGGGAGTCTCGTAATGAGTCGTGACAGTAGCTGCGAGGCGAATCTGATTTTATTGGCTTCTTGTGATACTACTGCGTTATTCAAGCTCGTATTTAACAAGACTGCTCGAGTAATGGTGCCTTAGCCAATAGTGCTAGGCTTCTCATAAAACTGAATTAAGCTTCAACATTCAGAAAAATATAAAGATCACCTAAATTATTATTAGACTATTTACATTGTTGGCCTATATTGTTTACTGAGGCTTTTTAGTACTTTTTCATAAGGACCAAAAATGAAGGAAACAAAATATAAAGGATGTTTAACTTGAGGTATAACTGATTCAAATTAATGAAAAGTACCCCAGCACCAGAACCGCATACTAGCCTACTGCAATTTCTAACACATAAAGTGGTAGTGGTATGGTGGTATGATATTTCCAATTCAGCCCATGTGTTTTTGTTGGGACAATTTAATTGCAGTACTCTGGCGCCCCCAATTGTCAAAAAAGGGGTAATGTTCAAAAAATCTGTTTAGGACGTGTTCTATAATTCACTTAAAACTCAATGATATATCATAAATTATCAGTCTGTATAATTGATGGAGTGTTTTAGTCATGAGCATGGTACTAAAGGGATCATTTAAGCAAAAATAAACAGTCATCATATACTCACCCTTATGCACAATGCTCCAGACCTGACAAAATAGTATATAAATATATCAGAAAAAAAGTAGCGCAGTAGTAATGTTGAAGAAGTAGTGCGTTATATTCCCAATTTCTATGATAGATTTGTGTGTCAAAACGTCAGCTATTTAAGCTGCTATTTTTTATTATTATTATTATTAATCTTCCACACAAGATTGAACTCTAGAACCGGATCATTCCGATTCGTGAATTAATCACAAAAAAAGTTTTGGTTCAAAAGAACGATTATGAATCGAATAATCGTCGGGGATGTTAATATTAAATACTTAAATTTCTGTCTGTTTGACGCACAACATTTCCGTATGATTTGGAATATTTAGCAAGAGTCATATGAACTATTTTTATGATGCTTGTATAGTGTTCTCTTCTTTATGGAGCTCGATACTTAACTTTTTTGGAGCAACAGGAAACCTATTTTTCAATGTTCATTGAAAATGTTCAATTTTTCAATGTTCAACGAACTGTGCTTTGAAGATTTTTTTCCCCTTTCAGCAAGTGTCCTAAATCTCTTAAACAATATGTAAGTATTAGGCAGGGTTTTTATACCTTGAATGTGGGACCAAATCAATGACAGAACATGAATACTCTTTCCAGTGTGTGTACATGTTTTATTTCTTGTGAATGATTACACCTTTGGCATGTCCTATATGTACTCTGAGAAACAAGAATCATAAGCAAGCTTGAAGATCAGTGAAAGTAAAGATTAGTGAGTTTTAAATCGGAGCAAAACTGCATTGGCACCTCAGAACCGGAATGTAAGTAATTCAAGTTCATCCTACAATGTCCTCGGATTGCATGAGCTACGCGCCAAGGATGCCGTAATGTAACTAGAGGGTAACGGTACAGCATAGCAGTTTGAATTTTGTTAGTTAGGATCCCTGACATCCTCTGAGGTAAGTGCAATCACAGTGTCCCAGAGGTCAAATGAAACGGTACAGCTCTTTCTCAGTCTTCGAAGTCGCAAACGCTCTCCCATGTGTGACTTCACAACATCTCTAGGCCCCGAACCGGTGCATCTGCAACACCCACCCTCTCCACTGGATACATACATGTGCACACACACAAACACACTCGAGACAAATTCAAAATGACATTTCAATCCCTTTACTAACCTTTCATACACAATACATGGGATGGGCTGTTTAGGTGACCAAGTGTGCATGTGTGCACTAGGGGCTTGCATCAGACAGGCCTCCTCTACATAAGGCTTCACAAGTGTACACTCAAATTTTGTGCACCCCAAATTTTCACAGAAGTCTGCCACATTCACGTGTTGAGGAGTAGACCAGGTATGCGTTTAAACTTGGCTACTGTGTTAAGTGACCAGCAGCATATACAGCATTCATCCAAGTCGTCAGGCGGTACTGTCTGACAGGGTGAGAGGTTTCTTGCTGTGCTTTTTTTTCCCTAAGTGACTTGCACTGTTACTTGTTTGCGGTCTTTTCTGGAGGAACAGTTTGTTAATGCCTTTTAGTCACAAAAAAAAAAAGTGTTCCACCTTCTTTTGTGCCTCTTCCCTTCCATCCATCCGCAGCTTTGCAAGCTTACCCACATTACATTTCTGCCCCGCCCACTGCAGCAAGTTTATTTTAGTGCCTTTCAAACTCTTGCTTATAAAGCATTTGGGAGCAGTAATGATGGTTGGCATACTCAGAATGCGGCCCATCCTGTAGTCTCTATCTTTTGTTACCTTTTCCATCATCTCCACACTTTTCATCAGTCTTTATCGCTATCTTTCTACACAGTGCTCCTGGGGGTTCCGTTTAAGGCAACAGTCTTCAGGAGAGGAGTGCCAGCTGGCTGGTTGCTTGTCCTTGAGATAGAAACGCCCACCTCGAACACCTCATGAATGGCTTTCCGGAAACAGTGGAAATTGTAGTCTATTAATCCTGTGGCACAAAAAGGAGAATTAAAAAGAACCGAAAACTGCTAGTATGAAAGGCACCAATATAACCATTGCTGTGGTGTACCTTTGCGCTCAAAGCTCTCTTCTCTCAGGATGCAGACCAGGGCGAGGAACTTGGTGACCTCTTTTAGGTAGAGCACTGTGGTGTTATTGAGTTTGATGATGGCCATAGACTCCTTATCATATGCACTGCCACTGCCATCCTCCTTTAATCTGTGTGATCAAAACATACTTAGAATGCAGAACTGACTGTAAGCATACTAAAAATGACATTAGGAAAACAGTTAAGGTCAAAGGTTTACATCCCCCTTTCAGAATCTGCAAAATGTTAATTATTTTACCAAAATAAGAGGGATCACACAAAATGCATGTTATTGTTTATATAGTACTGATCTGAATAAGATGTTTCACATAAAAGACGTTTACATACAGTCCACAAGAGAAAATAATAGTTGAATTTATAAAAATGACCCCGTTCAAAAGTTTACAGTGATAGTTGTTCACGAGTCCCTTGTTTGTCCTGACCAGTTAAACTGCCTGCTGTTCTTCAAAAAATCCTTCAGGTCCCACAAATTCTTTGGTTTTCCTGCATTTTTGTGGATTTGAACACTTTCCAACAATGACTGTATGATTTTGAGATCCATCTTTTCACACTGAGGACAACTGAGGGACTCTTATGCAACTATTACAGAAGGTTCAAATGCTCACTGATGCTCCAGAAGGAAAAACCATGCATTAAGAGCCGGGGGTGAAAACTTTTGAACAGAATGGAGATGTGTACATTTTTCTTATTTTGAAAATTAAAATATCATATTTTTTCATTTAGTACTGCCCTTCAGAGGCTACAGAAGATGTCGCATTTCCTTAGTTTAAAAATATGTCCACAAATAAAGGATATTAGTAGGTTTTACAAGTTAAAGGGTTAGTTCACCCAAAAAATTAAGTTAGTTCTGGCAGGTCATGTGAGTCAAGCTTGCATCAGCTGATCACATCTACCTATAGGAATACGACACCCATTGCGGCATTCCTATATAAGCTCTATTCAGTATTATTCAGCAGCTTTTCAGCTTGCTTCGGAGCAAATTACCCTCCTCCATCCCCAGCTCCTCCTATCGCACAGTCAGGACTTGTCTTTCTGATATTTCTTGCTGATCAGACTCCTTTACCTTGAATAAAGTGTTACACTTAAATATCATTAAGTACATTAATGATATCTGCCTTGTTCTGTTCTGTTAACCCTAGGGGGGTTATTATTGCTGCTCTCCCTGCTCATTCATGACAGGCTGCATGGAAGGGCAGGGAGGTTTTTGCCCAGAAGAGAACCATACCGCCAAACCAAACTTTAATGCTAAGTATCTACCATTTTGACGATAGTGGTCCTGACAGAATTTAAATTCTGTCATTAATTACTCACCCTCATGTCATTCCACACCCCTAAGATCTTCATTCATCTTCAGAACACAAATTAAGATATTTTTGATAAAATCCGATGGCTCAGAGAGGCCTCCATTGACAGCAACTCAAACTCTCAAGATCCATAAAGGAACTAAAGACATCATTAAAACTGTCGACGTGACTACAGTGGTTCTACAATAATTTTATGAAGCAACGAGAATACTTTGTGCGCAAAAACAAAAACGACTTTAATCAACAACCTCTTCTCTTCGGTGTCATTCTCATACGTTGTTTGCGTCCAGCGCTTCCAGGTTCTACGCCAGAAAGCCGGCTCATTATTGGACGGCTCCTGCATCAGCATCACACGCATGCGTCGCGCTGTTCACATGTGCAGCTTTAGCCAATAATGAGCCAGCGTTCAGACGTAGAACACGGAAGCCTTCACTGTGCTTACTGTGTTAACCGCGTAAGGATAATGACAGGGAAGAGGAGAGATTTTTTTTGTTTGTTTGTTTGTTTTTTTGCGCACAAAGTATTCTCGTCGCTTCATAAAATTATTGTAGAACCACTGTAGTCACGTCGACTGTTTTAACGACGTCTTTAGTACTTTTATGGATCTTGAAAGTTTGGGTGGCGTTGCTGTCAATGGAGGCCTCTCTGAGCCATTGGATTTGATCCAAAATATCTTAATTTGTGTTCTGAAGATGAACGAAGGTCTTAGGGGTGTGGAACGACATGAGGGTGAGTAATTAACGACAGAATTTTCATTTTTGGGTGAACTAACCCTTTAAGAAAATTTGGGGAACAAAGTTTTAAAGCCCTCTCATGCAAAAGATGTGAGTGAAATTGGAGTCATTGGATAGATGGATATAGATAGATTGTGTTTGTATGTATTGTGCATGTACTCCAATAGGCAAGTAGAAATAATATACAAGGCTCACCCGTAAATACAGGAGACGTCGATGACCACATCGATCATGTCGCAGCAAAGCTCATAGGACTGCATGTCCACCGGTGAACTGTCGGTGGCGATGTAAATCTTACTGACGACATCAAACAGGAAGGCCTTCTCAATCCCTGAATTCTATTAGCAGAGAAACACACATACACGCACACATTGCATAATGCCCTGCAGGGTTTGATATGGGATCTTACAGCATTGAGAGGATAATAAAACATGTATGAGCATGACTGCATCCGAGATGGAAAGTGAACAAGCCATTTCCACCAGAGCAGCAACAACAACACTATATATTCTTCATAATGACAATAATGGAGTGACCAAAGAGGGAATGGAACTTTATTAAGGTGCAAACATCAAGACAGCATGACCCATTTAGAAGCGTTGTGAAGTCTTGAGGTAAAGACACATACAGATATAAAGATGTTGAGAAGGTTCTCCAGCGTTGGAAGCTGAGGGATGAGCTTCTGGACAACTTTACTGAAGGCCTCAAAGATGGAGTGATCATATATACTAGTCAAATAGAAACTGTAGAGGACAGAAAAAGGGCATTCGATTAGACAATGTCATACAAAATGTTCCTCCATTATCTGACACAGATCAGACCTTGTTGCACATTTTTAAACAATTGCAGGGTAGCTAAAGAAACATTCCTCGGGACTGAACATTCACTTCTGACAACTGCAATATCACATGGATATGTGCAAGTGGCAAACAGTTAAATGCACTTCTTGATCAAAATGCCCATCTTAGTAAGGTATTTAAGTGAAAATAGTGTTATTGACTATACATTTCAGAGACAAACATTGCCGTGTAAACAGTTCTGTTGCCAAATGAACAGAAATGTTACGAAAACAAAGGACACCAGAATCAGGCAGAAAAGAAGTGGCATAAAGGCTCTGCAGTGTTGGACCGCAACCTTTAACTTAATATTAAAAATCCTCTAATACCACAGTGGTCTGATGTGAAAATTTAATAAGCAACTTGTAAGAAATGGCAGGAGGTGCCAATTGTGAAAGGTGACAAAACTGAGAAACTGCAGCGTGAGTAATTCTATTATTCAAATTAATTTGCGGATTATATTATTAAGGTTAAATGAGGCAGCAGCATGCATTATTCTATCCTACTTAAAAAACAATTCATATTACCAGGGTTGAGTTAGCTATTAAGACCACAGAGAAATTTGACACTGCTGATCACAGTATGCAGAAAATGCTAAGTATTCTTGAAATTCACCCTTGTCTGTTGTTCACGAGGCACTGACCGCTCAAGCCTCCTTGAACTGTACACTCATATTGCTGTAGTGAACTGAAGGAAAACGAGCTTCTTGCTTTCCTAATATGACTTCTTCAACACGTAAAAACTATATAGCCTAAACAGCAACCAAAAATTATGCTTTATATACATATATATATTTATTTATTTATGTTTTTACTGAGGTGATTGTAGATGCCATATTTGGATTGATAGAGGTAAATGTGACCCTGGACTACAAAACCAGTCATAATAAATATAAATAATAAAAAAGAACAAATAAGCTTTCCACTGATGTATGGTTTATTAGAATAGGACAATATTTGCCCGAGATACAACTATTTGAAAATCTGGAATCTTGATTGTGCAAAAAATAAATAAATAAAAATTAAAAAAATCTAAATATTGAGGAAAACCGCCTTTAAAGTTGTCCAAATGAAGTCCTTAGCAATTCATATCATATTACCTTAGCAATTATATAAAGTGTTCATAAAATTAAGTGTTGATATACAGTACTTACGGTAGAAAAATTTTATATATTTGATATAGTTGATATATTTACAGTATAAAATATCTTCATGGAACATGATCTTTACTTAATATCCTAATGATTTTTAGCATAAAAGAAAAATCGATAATTTTGACCCATACAATGTAATCTTGGCTATTGCTACAAAAATACCTGTGCGACTTAAGACTGGTTTTGTGGTCCAGGGTCACAAACAATACAAGGTTAAATGCAAGTATTTTCAGATGATGCACTATTAAGCAGACACTCTTAAGTAGATCAGAGAGTTGCAAGATGCATATTCATCTTCACATTCAGTAAAAAGTATGAGGAGATTCTAAAGCATTAGTGAAGACAACAGAAAAACCATGTAATCGGATTCAGCCATAAGTGGCACTCTATTTAAAATCTCATAACCAAATTAATTTAGCAAATGCCTATAATCGCTGAGATTTAACACAGAGGTCATGAAAAAAAAACGAACATAATTTCCTTAGAGAACTCCTTTTCGACATCAATCCATTACATCCATTATTATGTCAACACCGTCAACACCAGAGCTCTGACTTAACACAGTTTCTCCGCTTTTAGTGACGTAAAAAAGACGAACCAAAAATCAACAGATTTCAGAAATGAGTTTTCCTCATATTCACAAATTAATTAGCTGTTCTGTAAAATAAAATAAAAATAAGAATAGTGTATCTGTTCCATCTTCTCAGATCGCATAAATAGTGGCACATATTATGGTTCAAGAAGTATTTCAATCAATAAACAGCATTAGAAATAAAACTGCAAATGTTTACCTGAGATGTAATTTCTCTAAACTGGCATCTGCCAGGTCATCGTTAGCCCTCTGGTGTATATCCCGCTGGGTCTCAATCTTATGGTCATCAGACAGGCCATCTACTTTATGGATAAACACTTCAAAGTTGATCTCTGGGTTGACCCTGTAGGCGCGTGATACTGTTAGGTGGAGTCGACTAAGGGCCTCCACATAGTCATCCTGTGATACAGAGGAAGAATGCAAGATGGTATGAGCTGGCAATGTACAATATAGAGGATGGCCAGGTTTAGAGAAAATGCCATACTTTAGGTTACCAAACAAATTGCATTTTACATATTAACAAAAAAATAACTATATACAGATGCAGAACTACAAAAATTATGTAAGAAAGTTTCTTCAAATAGCAGAAGATATTTTACAGCTCTTCTTGATGAAATAACACATCTTTTTGTGTATTATCACACACTGCTGTAGTTGAGACTTCCACTAGTAAAAGGGTTTGCAAATCTAATCGATCATATTCTTTCAAATAACTTTCAGCTAGAAGTAAGACTGAAGGGCTGAGAGAAAACAGCACGGACTTCCCTATATCAGCAGAAGTCAATCTTGTACCTATTTTTACATTAAGCCAATGTGATCCAATGAGCTAAGCCTCAATGACAAACAACATTCAATTAAATGAAACCAGAATGTCTGGACTCAATGCCAAGGTTTCAATAAGCCAACTATTTAGAACCATTAAAGGTCTAGTTCACCAAAAAAAAAGGTGAAGGTGAACAAACGTAGGCAAACAAACAGTTTCTCGTGCCCATTGCGTTCCTAAGTGTTTTTTTCCATACTATGGAAGTAAAAAATAAAAAAAAACTTCCTTTTACAATGACAACTTTGATTGATTAATACAGTTACTTTCTTTTTGAAATATAGTATAAACAAACATAAATACTAAGAAAGCAAGCTTTATCTGCTTAAAACTTTACATATCCCATCAATGAATAAAACATAGCCAGCCATGATTTGTAATTTATAACATTTCACAAAAAAATCCAGCCATCTCGAATTACTGACAGAACTACATCACTATGTCGTTTGGGTGTGCACAGTAATTAGTGTCAAGGCTTTGAATTTCTTGTTTCACCTGTGCATCGATGACAAATATCAAGGCCCCAGTTCCTCTGAAAATCATCTCGTAGTCAAAGGTTGGATCAAAAAAGTCCACTTGTCCAGGGAAGTCCCAGATCTGGAAGTTGACGAAGGAGCTGCTGGAGATGTCATCTTTATAGATCTTGTTGGTGCTCTCGAGAAACAGGGTCTCGTTGGGGGACATCTTATGAAACACCACCTAATAAGTCAAAGACATTTAGTACATTAAAGCATTCCTCCAATGGGAGAGTAATAAAGTCAGACAGTTGTGAAATCAAACTAAAAGCCCAGTCACATGCTTCATGGACTTTGAGGAGCTTACTGGTGGCAAGACTTCATTCTCAGGGGCTTCAAATTTTACATTCAAAACGCTGTTTACACACTTTTCATTGTAAAAAAGTGGTACATTAATTAATTTGTATTATTGTCCTCATGCATGCTTATGAGTTCTCTCCTTTAGGCATTTGTGTGTTTCACAGTACAGCAGTTATGACTGTCATGTGTTCATGTCCAGTGCTTGATGATGCAGCATTTATCGACTGGTGGCCTGGAAATTGTGGGGAGTCGTCGTGACTACCGACACCGACAGGAATTGCTTGTTTGTATGGTGTTTGTTGTTATGATGTTTGGTACTTTTATTTGTATGTTTTTATTAAAACTGCTATATAAGACAAACTTAATATTACTACTGTTATTATTGTCATGTGACATCACCATGGCAGCACCCAAGAGGGGGCGACCCACTCCATGTACAATAAAACAGCTTTTTCTAGTAGACTAGAGTTTAATTGCATGTGATTGTTCAGGATTTCTATACATGTCAAAAGCGCTGTTCACTACTTTGTGTGCATTTTTAAATTAGCGACAATTACTGAGTGCATAATAGCCTACACAAAAGGTGCACTTAAAGGGGTCACATGATGTTGCTAAAAAGAACATTATTTTGTGTATTTGGTGTAATGAAATGTGTTTATGCGGTTTAAGGTTCAAAAACACATTATTTTCCACATACTGTACATTGTGGTTTCTCCTCTATGCCCCGTCTTTCTGAAACATGTCGATTTTTACAAAGCTCATCGTTCTAAAAAGAGAGGTGTGCTGTGATTGGCCAGCTATCCAGTGCGTTGTGATTGGCCGAATACCTCAAGCGTGTGACGGAAATGTTACGCCCCTTACCATACTGTTGATGCCGTGTCCCGGCCGGAGCGACAAGACAAAAACATTAAAACCCATTATAAACGAGGCATTTGTTGCATCCAGTGGGGACATAATTACGGATTATAATGACTTGTACTGTCTTTTTATGCGTTGCATCGCGCCGCGTAAACATAAAACCGTGTCTGCATTTGTGATCGGAGAAATTACAAACAACAAGCGCTACGCTTCACTGCTCAAAACTGGCGTCTGAATCGTCAGTGGCAAATTCTTTAATATAAAAAAAACTTACTTAACAGTCTGTGAGTCAGAACAGCCGGCATTGTAGTCTACTCTTCCAGGATCAGGAAACAGTCCTCCATAAAATGTGCTGCACACATCTGAATATTTGGGTTGAAGTGTTCTGGAACAGTGTTGTAAATACAACTTAACCACTGATTTCTAGTCGTGTCCTCTTTTGGAAGGCCAAACAAAGTAGTTTCACTTTCACAATGAAACACACAGCATCACACACGGCGGGCTAGAGTGAGCGGAGGCCGGTGTGCTAGAGTGAGGAACGGCTTGAGAACGGCGCGGCCGGCGGATTCGACGAAAGAGCGGCCGGCGGGGCTTGCGGCAACCACATGTGACGACCCCGGGCTGGACTCCAAAGGAAAATTTGAAACCGCATCATATGACCCCTTTAAATGTCTTACACAATTTATACGAAATGAATACCCTTTGTTTATAAGATGCACAAAGACAGTAGATGGTCCTCAAGAATGAACTAAGTTACTTCTAAAAGTCCGAAAAGTGTCTTCTAGTCAACCATTTCTGTTCGTATGATCTGCATAATCTGTGTTGAGAGGGTGTGGTGAAAGATGAATATATGAATATATGAATAAGAAATCACGTGCCGGGTGCGTTATCACAACATTAACATGGCACGCATATGCTACATATAGCCTTCTTAGACAGCTGAATGAATATGATGCATTTAGGCCTGTATGGCATCCAACTCCATAAATCCACCAGTGCTTAAGGAATAGGTTGGCTGTAACGGCTCTGAGTGGTGATCTTGCCCGTGCCCAGTGACAGCTAACGTTAGGCAGCCTGGAGCGGCTCTGACCCGGTTCCAACTCGCTGTGCTAAGGGAGAGGAGAACCTAACGTTAGACGGTCTAAATATCATCTCTTCCTCCTACCTTCTGGATAGACGACTTTCCGCTCCTCCTCAATCCCATCAGCAGGATTCTCGGTTTGCTGTCGGAGGGAGTAGGACTGTCCTCAATGTCTCCTTCTTCTTCTCCATATCCGAAATCTTTGGGAAACGAGTCCGCCACCCCGTAGCTGTCCGCCAGCGGTGCCTCGTACTGGATCGACATGTTAACCCCCTCCCCAACCCCTTTAAAATATAACCTGGCCGATTATTAGTAATCCAACCAGCACGAAATTAATGCTCAGTGAACAAACATAAATCCTTGTTATCGTATAAACAGATGAGAGCAAACTTATTATGGATTCTCCTTTAAATCTTCAGTCTCTTGTGTTTCCCATCTCGATGAAACGCCCACTTAAGAACGACACTCGAATGTAATTGGATGGCCGCCGGGTAACTCGTACGCTGATTGGATAACTAAAGTGTCACTCTACTAAACTATTGAAATGTGGGTGGAACGTTCCAAGTCATGTGCCTGATGGTCACCTGACAAACAGATTTGTGTGAATGGATGTTTTTTTCCGACCTTTTACCTGAAATGGTATTTCTTACCTTGAAATGCTTATAAAGATTTGTTGGTAAATGTAAAATGTTGTTTATGAATGTTCGTTTATAAATGTACGTTTAATCCACTGATCTATAATAGAGATGTCGTTTATATATTTTTGTTTTTAGATAAGAAACAAACAAACAAAAATGTTAAAGTAACTAGTGGGAAAACAACGATGTTAAAATTGTTAATCTCAAATACCAAATAGAAAGTTGCAAACAATAACATTGATTGATTGATTTAATTCTATGTATTATTTATTATTAACTTTATATTTAATACATTGGTTATTATACCATTTTAACATTAGGCTATGCATGCCATATGGTAGTTGTACATGTAGCCTATTATGATATATTTTATGACATAACACAGGCATAATCTTTCAGATGGGTAAACTGGAATTAACATCTCTGGTCATTTGTTATGCTCTGGTCATATCCATTTACCATGTAAATATGTTCATATGACATCAAGACAGTAATTTAATTTGGACTGTTTTTAGACATCAAAATCTTGAAATAGTCTGTTGTTTAATGTAATAATGAAAATGATGCCACACATAACTCAAACAACAGGCTGATTAAAGGTTAGGCCTTCAGACAATAACAACAGTGACTGACCAATGTGTCACATGGCAGAATAAAGCCAGTGTTGTTATTGTTAGTTTTACTACAGTATATGCACAGTTGTACAGAATAATCAGATTACATTTTTTTTAGCATTTTAGCATTTGGGAGCACAGGTCAATTAAATTGAAAAAATATCAGAGATCCATTTAATTATGTTGGGAAGACAATATGTTTGTGGTTAGGACACCACCAAAGAAAGTATAAAGGATTCGATCTTAATTCTGATTTCTTGAAATTATCATAATAAAAGCTCTCCATTCAAAAGCTGAATAGGAATGTACAACTGTCTTACAAGACAGGTTCATCTGAACAACTGTTTTGTAGTTTGGATGACACGTGGATTGTGTTTTGTTTTTGTTATTCATTCATGCTTCCTTTTCAAAAACAGCCAGGAAGTATAACCAATCCAGTTCCTAACACTCAAATTAGAGCAGCATTTAATTGCTAATATTTCAAAAGTATATTTTGTGTGAGGATTCAAAATATATAGCTACAGGCTTTAGTCCAGTAGATGGTGCTGTGAGCACTTCAAATATTTTGAACTGTATTATTAATACACTGGACCGTGTTGTTAAAATAATAAGAACAATTTTCAAATGGCTCTGTCTGTCCTCTTTTAATGTGAGGTAACAGCTTCCTTCTTCTCTGTGATTCTTCTCTTTACAATCAAGTGTAAGACAAGAGCAAGAATAGTTTCTTAAAGATAGGCTACTTTCTTTAGTGCCATATGCTATGACATGAAGCGATGACAGTAACAGCAACAGACAACATACAAAAAAGTACAAAACCATAATAATACAGAAAGTAATAACATTTAGATTTTTTGCTGTAATAAGTTAATTTCAAGCCTGTGGGAAGAAACTGTTGCTTATTTTGGTACTTACAACTTTGGTACTAACAGTAGCAGCTACTTTACCATTTAGGTTCTAAACCAGCTTTTCTCATCATAATACTAATATTAATATATAGAGTCAGCTAGAAAAATGTATTTTATTCGACTTGTTTAATCTTTCTTAGATTCCTAATTTAGAAATGCTGGTCCATATGCTTAGAAAAAACAGACTTAAATAACGATTCGATATCTGGTTTAATTGCATTGTAAATCGAACCAGTTTATTACCTGTTAATATGACATATGCACAAAACAACAATAAAACAACATCATATTTTTGAAGATTTTTACAGTTGCTGTATTACAGCACAATGTGTTTTAATTTGAATTTTTTTACCATTACATCATTTTGACTTCTGATGCAGGAAGCACTCAAAAAGAGAAATGTCCAGATGAGAACAAGGCATACATAATCATACATACAATCTCTCTAATGTAGTCATACTACTATTGTTAATGAAATATACTGTCAGTGTGTACTGCTAAATTGATATGTAAAAAGAGAGCACAAACAATCCATTAAGGAGTGCCACAACTTTATAGAGTTGAATATAAAACTTTAGTCTGAGATTGCTTGTGTGCTGACATCAAAGTTGTAGATAATCCTTTTACTGTGCTTTTCCATCAATATACTGTAACTGTAGAAATAACATGGCTACCATCAATAGTGAATGCCTATATTGAGTTTTTCTCATATCTGTAGGTCTGTAGGAGCTGCTCGTCTGCTACTGGAACTGCTGGCCAGTGAGGCGCGATGGCTCGGTGATGCTCGTGGACTATGCCGTGACTCCGAGCTGGATTCTTCTATTGAATCAGGAGAAGTGGGCCTGCTCATTTTGGAATCAGACCTGGATGAAGTGCGAGCTCGCACAGCGGTGTAGGGACAGCGGGCCTTAGCACCTTCCAAGGAATCCGTGTCTGAGCCATTACCTTCTACGACCGTTGAGCAGTTCCAGGGTGCGCTGACCTTCCATGGCTTCTTTCCCACGCCGGATGATGTGTGAGAAGATTCCCTGGGGTGGCTCGATGAGTCTGAAGTCTTAGACTCCTGGCCTTTCTTGAACAGAGGTGGAGGGTGGATAGAATCTTCCCCTTCATCTTGCTTTGGCGGCGTGATGGAGTTGCAAGGTGGTGAACGCGTATCACTGCTGGTGTTGTTGGAATTGCTGTTGTGCTCTGTGGGACTGTTCTGTGAGTACTTTGGTGCATCAGAACCATCTTTGGTTTGCATATCACTCTGAACGGGCAAGAAAGCAGAGGATGGGTTGATCAAAGGAGGGTAGGCGGTTCCATCGGGTGGTCTCTCGAGAAGAAGGTTGTATCCACTGGGTGCTGAAGCAATGGTGGCCTTGCGGCCAGTGGAGGTACCAATGCATGTCTGATGCACCACGGAATCTTTCTTCAGCTTGTTTGGATAATAGCTGTCATCGAGATCATCCCTCAGCTGTGGGTAGTAGTTCAAGATGACCTTTTTAAGCTTCTTGTAGCCCAGGTGCATGATCTCCAGGATGTTGAGAAACAATGAGATGGCAGCTATGCATTGCATGAACACCATGAAGACGCTTTTCTCAGTGGGTCGAGATACAAAGCAATCCACCGCATTCGGACAGGGCTCCCGCTCACATTTGTAGAGTGGATTTAGTTGAAACCCATACAGAACATATTGTCCGGTCATGAAACCCACCTCTACGGCCGAGCGGGTGACTATGTGAGCCACGTAGGTGCGCAGAAGAGACCCCCTCAAGGGAGCTTTGTTTAGCTTCCCCTGGTCTATCTGCCGAAGCTCACGTTCTATTTTGCGTCGCACCTCCGCCATCTCTATGTCCACAGCCTCCAGTTCACGTCTCAGAGCCAATTTTTTGCGCTGACGTTCTTTTTCGAGGGCTCGGAGGCGGTAGATAGCATGGCCCATGTACACCAGTGAGGGGGAAGAAACAAAAATGACCTGCAGCACCCAGTAACGGATGAGGGAAATGGGGAAGGCTTTGTCATAGCACACGTTGCGGCAACCAGGCTGCTCGGTGTTGCAGATAAAGTCAGCCTGTTCGTCGTTCCACACATCCTCCGCCGCCACACCAAGCACCAGCATGCGGAAGATGAAGAGGATGGTCAGCCAGATTTTCCCCACTATGGTGGAGTGGATATGCACCTCCTCTAAAATCCCACCAAGAAAGTTCCAGTCTCCCATCTTTACTCTGGCATTTTTGTGTCTGTAAAGAGAGTAAACAGGGAGCAAAAATCATTCAAATGGACTGTGGTGGGGCTCTGTCAATATGTTCAGCATGCTCACTTTTGAGTAGGCTACCAGAGATCCTTGGCCTCAACATCTGCGTTACTTAGAGACTTGACTACACTAGCTATATCCAAACACCAAGAAATATTCTTACTCTTTGCACTGACTAAAACAAAATAGAATCATTTTACTCAAGAAAGACAAATCAAAGCTTTCGATAAACTTAATCTGCTAACATCACACTGCAATATGCAAAAATAGAATCTGTAAGATCCAAATTTTGGTCCCTAATCTTATTATACATAAAGACCTGATTCCTCATTGCACTACTACTATAATAAACCTTGAAATAGAAACATGTTTGCAATCTAATTTAATGTCCCATCTATATATTTTAATTTTTTTTGCCAGATATTTCTTTGTTCGCCCCTGTTTATTTTCTTCTCAATTTTGTATTTGGTAATTTTCTTTCAATTGTATCTAAAAACCTCCAGAAAGAAAAAAAGAAGGTCAAAAGAAAGACTAGTGGTTGCATTTGAATATTAAAATGCATTAAAATAAAACCAAATTGAGTACCAGACTATTAATTGACTTTTATCACTTTCATCATTACAGTCACTTTTATTTTAAATCAGTATTTTACCAGAGAAACTAAGACCATTTTAGAGTAACCTAGTTATATAAATGCATACACTATATACTTTTTTTTCAAAACTAGTAAGCAATACAATAAAAATACACAAAATGTGTTGCTGGACTAAAACTACAGATGAAAGATCACAAAGCCTCAATTGCAAGCTTCAAAGCATTAAAATTCAGTCTAAATCACTCCAACAAAATTCAGAATAATGGTAGATTAATATGGGTTATTTCAGGTTTTTTTAACTGTTACAATTAATCCCAAATATGGTATTGCCAATTCAAGTATAATCAGAATTTTTAAAAAATTCAAATATTTACTTTTTTTTTAATATTGTAAAAAAAATAAAAATAAAAAAAAAATTGGATCCAGGGCAAAATATAGTATCAGGTATAAATTTTTACAAAACATGCAGTGCTACAAAATGCAATCAGTCAGTGTAATGCTGTGTTGATGTGTAGATGGTCTATTGTTAAAAGTAAACATAGATAAATAAACTGTAAAACACCAACATACCTTAAACAAATAAGGAGAAAATGAAAATCCTCATGGTAACTCAAAAGCTACTCCAACCTATACACATTAAGTACTAAAAGACTCATGCCATCCTGATTATTGTTAAAGGTCTCGACCTAACACAAAACAAGCAGGTCTTCTTGCAGCCAACTTATAGTCATGCAGGAGAAATCAATGTGCTAGCCGATACCATTTACCTTACAGCAGTATGGACAGACTGCTGGTGCTTTAGATCCCCGCGGGTCATGCAAGCGCGACGAGCCTGCCAAAATATTAAAAAAATCGTTGGTGACCTGCACATCTGACGCAGCACATCACCTGAACTTTTGTGACCCCTTCTTTCCTCTCTGTTGGCACCAAAAGAGGGTTTCCGAATACGCAGGGGTCTGTTGGCAAGCACACTGCTTCTGTATCTCAGTGCGTCAATAACCAGTACTCCACTATTAATATGATGAAGTGAACACTGGATTGATTCAGCTTGCCAACTCTGCCAGTGTATGCCATGCGTAAATAAAACATTGTGGAATTATAAAGCCCCCTTCTGTATGAATGTAAGGCTCGGATACACTTGGTGGCCTCTTCATGCTCTTATGCACCCCTTCTTAATCGGTCTTGCATGTTTGATTGCTAGTTAACACCCATTACAGAATGATTTTTCTGCTGAATTGCAGAAATAGCCCAAGTGTTATGAACTAATTGCACGTGCACAACTCTACTGGTGCATTTCCACGTTTTGTACAGAGAAATGAAGGCCTGTTGGTTCTTTTAAGCACATATAAACAAAACAACGACTTGTTTTATTATTGTAATATCGAATAAAACAGCAAAAGGCTGAGAGTGATTGTTTATTTTTTTCCATGAACGTGTTTACAGCTGAGCGCAATGCTTTCTAATGGCATTTGCCCACATGTTGGCACTACTTTCAGTAGTCAATACTTTGGGAAGCAATCAATCGGTCATGTCCGATTTCATACTCTGCTGGGTCCAGCCCAATGTAATTAAGTTGTCTCTGCTAGTTGTGGTGATATTTTATTCCATTTAAAAGAAATCAATGGTGCAACCCTATTATGCTCACTAACTATGCAGTTGGTTGGTTTCATCCGAGGCCTGCGACATCTATTTAGGGGCATATCAAACAAGCCCTAATTACTGTAGTGAGTGAGCCTCTTCATTACACAATATGATTCAGACTAGACATGACTTTAATGAGTAACTAAATTGAACCTTTGGTATTTTTTAAAAAAGGGAAAAGAAGAAGCATGTCAGGTTGGCTTGAATGCATGCTCCCTGATGGGAATGTAATGAAAATGTTATATATTTAAACACCATTCTAGTCTGCTCCTAAACCTAAATAATTTTTTTCTGATAACCTAAATCTGAGCCTAATTCGGTATTTATATTCTATACGTATACCATTTATATATCATTATGTCAACACGTCCATTGTAGATGGGGTCAGCGACAACAAAATGGCCATTTTGCACAAAAGCTAAATATACAATAAATTTTAAGTCTGTAAGATTTTTTTATGATTTTGAAAAGTCTCTTATGCTCACCAAGGCTGCGTTTCATTATAAATACTGTAAAAACAGTAATATTAAGAAATAGTATTACAATTTAAAAACTGTTATTTATATAATATATTTTATGTAGTTAAATTATTTTAAGTTATTAAAATATTAAATTAATGTTATAGTAATTAATGTATATAATTACTTTATTTTACATTAAATTATTATATTAAGTGTCAGTTTGTTGTGTCAGTTAGAAATACCAAGGGTTCACACAAAACAAGGGGAGTTCGCTTTTAGCTATTATGCTGCCCACAGCTGGAACCAGCTTCCAGAAAAGACCAGAGAACATAAGAACATTTAAATCTAGACTCAAAACTCATTTTTATAAATAGAAAGTAAAAAGAATAGCAATTATTTGTTTGTAAAACTGTAAAAATCTTTACTATCGCTTTAGATCAATTGAATGCATCCTTACTCAGGTAGTGTAGATTATGTGTATGTATTTCTGCATCGAACAATAGATTGGAATGAAGTATCTGGTTGTGGGAGGCATGGGCAGCAGGGGAATGTGGTGATGGTGGTGACTGACCACATTTCTGTGTTACTCGGGGTCAAAGAACTGAACTTTTGATGAACATTTAGTTGAAAACACAGCCCCAGACATAGTCAATTAAGCTCTAAAAATAGCCCAGAATTAGATTAATACATATTATTCGAGGGGTTGGAGCCTCACACATTGATTTGATTCACAACCCAAATTCTTGAATTATAAATAGAACGTTTAAAAGAATAGCAATTATTTGTTTGTAAAACTGTAAATATCTTTACTATCGCTTTAGATCAATTGAATGCATCCTTACTCAGGTAGCGTAGATTATGTGTATGTATTTCTGCATCGAACAATAGATTGGAATGAAGTATCTGGTTGTGGGAGGCATGGGCAGCAGGGGAATGTGGTGATGGTGGTGACTGACCACATTTCTGTGTTATTCGGGGTCAAAGAACGGAACTTTTGATGAACATTTAGTTGAAAACACAGCCCCAGACATAGTCAATTAAGCTCTAAAAATAGCCCAGAATTAGATTAATACATATTATTCGAGGGGTTGGAGCCTCACACATTGATTTGATTCACAACCCAAATTCTTGTTTGTACTGGAAAGTTCTGCTACAGTCATAAATTTGCCTAAATGATGTGATTGGTCAGTAAAGTGGAAATTCAGCCTCACAGCAAAAGCCACTCTTCTCATCCTTAAATGCCCTTTGAGGACTTTTAAGTGCCCTATTCAGTCTATTGTGCAGCAAGGGTCAGGACTAGATCACTTTATGATATCATGCTTGAACGATCAGTGAACTATTTTGTGCTATGTGGCTGGAGTTTGTTTGTTAAATTAAGAAGAACAAACTGAATAGGGGTTTGTAAGTTATTTTAACAAGCTTTCCCTGCAGCAAACGTACTGTATAATTACGAAGGACCTCAGTTAACATTGAAGCGCCATAAATATCATAGTAACTCATTTGTAATAAAAACAGTTCAAATTGATTGATTTTTCGTGAACTGAAAATACCTGGATGTTCTGTTTAGACTGGCAAGAACACTGTA
Organism: Sinocyclocheilus grahami; assembly: GCF_001515645.1. Taxonomy (NCBI): domain Eukaryota; kingdom Metazoa; phylum Chordata; class Actinopteri; order Cypriniformes; family Cyprinidae; genus Sinocyclocheilus; species Sinocyclocheilus grahami. The sequence goes on from NW_015505275.1 coordinate 894,295, forward strand.
TCCATATTGGCCAGCAATCAATTATCTGTTTGGGAGAACTACCATCAGCTAATTAGAACAGAGGGAACAGAGGGACAGAGGACAGCAGTTGTTGTGGGATGCTTTCCAATGTAAACTCACTTCACCTTGGTTTAGCATAGCACAGCATTTACTTCACACCCAAATTCATTAACCAGTTCATAAAACAACTATATGTTAAACACATAAATACTACTGATAAATGAAATATACCCATATGGACACATTGGTTTTAAAATGTTTGTAAAATATTATTAAAAATGACACGATTCTCCAAGTTGCCACCACATGTCCAAACTTAAACTCATTTCTGAATCTTAATGAATTGATAATCAAGGATAAATATCCAAGGTAACTGTAGATGCATATTATTCTCATTGATATGACACAATTTTCTATTAATTACAGGTCTATAACTTATGCAATACCGCAATTAAACTACGTTGTTGTGACCTCAGGTTGAGGTCTGTCTACATTTTGATCAGTGTTGCCCTCTACTGGTATTATGATGACATCTCAAATAGTCAAAAAAATTAGAAATGCATTTAAAATGTAGGTAAACTGAGTTTTATAAAATGACAGCAAGTTGCAGACTACTCTGGAAAGGGCTCAATAATTTTGTGAATATAAAATAAATGGTCCCACCAAATATGTATATACAATAAAATATTAAACTTGTCTTTGTCCCTGAGAAACGACATTAACTGAGTAAGTGTTTAAACAAAACCAAAATAATATTTGGATATGAATTACAGAATTTTATAAGTCTGTCTGAAAATGACATTTATTTACTTTAGATACGCATGTAGTGTATTAGCATACGACCTTAAGAGTCTTTAAAAACCAACAGGATTTTCTGACATTGACCTGAGACCTGAGACCTGTTTCATAAAACAAGTTTACCAAATGAGCCAGGCTTATTTCAGTCTGACTTATTTTGAACCAAATCAACTGACAATATGTCAGACTAACTGAAGTAAGCCTGGCTTATTTGGTAAACTAGTTTTATGAAACAGGCCCCAGCTCCTTTTAAAAAGCTATGATTGTCTGTTGTGAACTGATGCATGACTTCAACAAACACATCCTCCTCATGCAGGTGCTGGGGACAAGAAGATGTTGAAAATGACAGCAAAAAAGAAGAAGGCGATGTATCCCACAATGCACAACCAGAAGCGTGGGTCCTTCAGAAGCTCTTTACTGTAGTTGGTGAAAAACACATAACCAATGGTCATGCCTGCTACCCCACCGGCAATATGGGCCACAAAGGAGACCTATCAAAAAAAAACAAGTATGAGGGACCTTTCTAGTATATTAACAAGATTATTATCTTGGTCTACGGCATTCCTGTTGAGTATGGTAGCTAGGTATACAGGTATAAATGCCTGTTCAATATATGGTCTCAAAATCATATTACCTTCATGCCAGCATCGTGGGTAATGAACCTTCGATAAATAGCAAATCCAACATCTGTTCCAACTGAAAAAAAAAATACAATAAAATTATTTATATTAATAATATTAATAGTGGATAACAAAAAAAGATGTCAGATGTCATGAATGGAAAGTGGAAATGGGCGCACCAATCAGAACAATTACTAAGATGCGAAACGCTCCCAGAAGTGGCATCATCTCCCTGAAGTTCTAGAAGAAAAACAAAACGTTTTATTTGATACTTGAGTATATATTAATTGCATTTTTTTTATTATATCCCATCAAATATTACTGGAAATTCACTCACCACCACAGCATTCATAAAATAACCTCCCATGAGGGCATAAACACCACCCGAAGCGCCCACAAGAGCACTGTAAGGATCAAAGATGGAGCTGGCGAGAGAGCCTAAAAGAGGATTCATACATACACATTCCATGAGAATATGAAGAGAAGCCCGAACTAAAGACTGAAATTAATGAAGCCAAATATATAATATATAAATCAGACATGACAGTTAAGACATCAAACATTTCTAAAAGATTTCTATTTTTTAAATAAATGCTATGAACTTTCTATTCAAAGAATCCTGAATTATTGAATTACTGTTTGCATCATTGATGAGCATCAAATATTAGAATGATTTCTGAAGGACCATGTGACACTGAAGACCAAAGGAATAAACTTTAAATAAATTTAAAAGGGGTCATATGATGCGATTTCAAGTTTTCCTTTCTCTTTGGAGTGAATGCACTCTTGGTGCATAAAGAAGATCTGTAAAGTTGCAAACACTAAAGTCTCAAATCCAAAGAGATATTCTTTATAAAAGTTAAGAGTCAACCACGCCTACCTAAAACGGCTCGTTCTAACACGCCCCCACATGTCTATGTGGAAATATTTGCATAATGCTGCCCAAATGTATATTTACTTTGAAAGCTGAAGCTCGCGATTATAGTAAGGGGCGTTACATTTCCGACACGTGCTTGCGGTGTTCGGCCAATACACAAAATAATGATCTTTAAAATAGCATCATATGACCCCTTTAAATACATTTTTTATTACAGTTTTACAGTTTCAACTATTTTTGAACAAATAATTGCAGCATTGAGGAACATAGGAGACATATATTATATATATATATATATATATATATATATATATATATCTTATTAAATTATTAAAAATATATTAAATATATAACTTTTTTTATGTGATATATACCATATCCTATATAGTGAACTCTGATACTGTATCCTATTCCCAATATAAACTACTGAAATGCACAAAAACCCACCTGCAAGGACCCCAGCCATATAGACCATGCCAACTTCAAAGCCCTTATGCACCAGCTCCAGAGGAATGCCCAAAAAAAGCTGCATTATCAGGTTTCCCAAGATATGCTCCACACTAAACCAAGAAAGATGGTCAGATATATTAAAAAGTTACCAATAAGGAACCGACTTGGATGTCAGATCCAGTAATCAGTTGATATGTCATTCTACAGTGTAACATGAGTTAAATTATGTCACTGAAAGGAACTAAATAGGTCGTTTTTTTTTTATTGAGCACTTTTATGTACAACCTTAATTGTCTCAAAATAGAGTCATTTTAAAATAGAACTGAAGAAAGGCAGCAAAATCCCCTTACCCGGCATGTACAAACATGTAGGATAGAAACCGCCAAGCCTCCTCACGCTGATCAGACTTATAGGTAAGAGGACTCTCCCAGATCCCAATTCCCAGAGTTACCCACTGCTTTTGAGGCTTCCATACTGCATAGTAGATAAACACTCCCAACTGTCAAATGAAAATAGACACAGGATAAGTTTGTAACTGCATTATTCCAGTTGCCACAAAGCACTGTCCAAACCCTGTGTGTCAACATCTCAAAAGTTATTAGTTTCTACTGTAGCAGATGGCTCAGCAGTGTTGAACTTATATTCAAGTACATAATGTTAGTAGAAAATACAGAAAATTAATGATTTGTAAAGTATAACAAATATGATTTCTACTAAAGAAAAAAAAAGACTTTTTCCAATGGAAGGTCTAATAAGTTTCTTCATTTTCAAGACACTGATCATCAGTGACTAGAGGTCTATTTTGAGGAATGTCCATGGAAACAAGGATGAATCCGGCTTTTTAAACACTGTGGCTAAGACTTGCCAAACAGGAACGGAAAAGCGGAAAGCTAAGCTCAAAAGAATCTCAGTTCTTTCATAGTGAGGCATCCCAACGAAAACATTCACAAATTATGGAAACGTACTGGTTGCTCTTTTTTACAATGAACAAACATTTATATTATTACATATCTTATATTACAACATTTATATATATTACCCTTTTGAACAAAAACAGCTTAAACCAGTCTAAAATTGTTTGCCAGCCTTACATCTGGCTTGAAAGTCTGATCTGTTGGCTGGTTTTAAAGGGGTTTTCAGCTTGTTCGACTAAGAAATGAGATAAACCAGCTGAAGACAAGATTGGAGACCAGCTAAGACCAGCAAACTTTGACTCGTTTAAGCTGTTGAGGCTTAAAAGACAGTAACTGTGGCGACAGTAGAAACAGTTCAATTGATCAGATACCCAGAACGATAAAATTCCACTGGTGCAAAGGTTGATGTTTTGCAGCAAACAGTTGATCGCACCTCCGCTAAACTGACGAGGATGATGAAGATTGGAGGCGGACAGCAGTTCGCTCGCTCCAAATACGTCTCCCGCAACTCCTCGGGAAGCATCCACCTAGAAACATTCTTCTGAAACTTCTCGACCCTCCGACCTCTGCTCTTGATATTTCCTCGATTAGCACCTTCTTCATCGCTCTGCAGGCGAAAAGTATCTTGCTCTTCGATGTCATTATCGCCCATTTCTTAAAAATGCAAATCAAAAAGGTCTTTCATTGATATAAAAGTTATTCATATTCTTGACAATTAGCAAAACAAGATCAAACTTAAAAGAAAACTAAAATATAGTACAAAGCATTTAGATTTCAGCTTCTCGTGTTTTCGCTCTCCTTCCGGAGCTGTTGGCTCTTCCTGCATAAACGTGTCCTGTATGGAATTTTTTACGAGCTTACCACCGGCTATATGCTTTCCATTTTAGAAACAATCTTATGAAAAAGAATCCTCATGGAACAATGATTAATATATTGTTTGTTTGTATGCCGAAATGAACACGTTTTTTTTTTTTAAATGTTGTAGTCCACCGAGCACGTGCTTTCCATAAATGTTTAAAAGTTATTAAACAGAGCTAAATTTCGTGTCTTTTATGCCCGAGACTGTTTTGAATATATGTAGACAATATGAGAACAACACTTCAGTCAACTTACCCATTTCTTCTGAACCACCACCTCTCACGCAAATAACTTACAGGAGACTTCTCTGAGAGCGCGCGCAGATCAGTGCTCATTAATGTTGGAGGTTTCAAAAATAATAAAAACGAAACAAAGAATCGATTTAAAAAATGTCTGAGATAAACAAAAGATACGTTGTGTGACCACGGCAGACTTAAAGACGCTCTCCCTGGACGTTAATTACAGGCTTCATCCAGCTTTTCCGGTTCCAGTCTTCGTTCCTGTTGTTTCAAACGGAAAGGTCTGCAGAATCGTTTTGTGTTTACTTTTGTTGAACGAAAAAAAGCAACCTATGCCCCCGCCAAAGTTTGGTAGTGTCTCTCTCTACCTGCACTTCCTCAAACCGACACACCTGAAGTCACGTGACGCAATTGGTATCCATTTTAAGCGCTTCTTCCAAACTAAACTTCACGATAAAACCGATATATTCCAACCACAACAAACCATAAATAAATAAACAAACCATAAATTTGAAAAGACAAGATGCAACTTAAACCAATTTAAAGAGAATGGTGGAACTCCTTATGACCATTAGAGGTCGCCATTGCCAGTATAATTAATATTTACTTTTTTTTTGGATAATTCAGACACATTTTTTTTTGCATACTTGTGTATTTCCACGTGTATAGTTATTCTTAATTTATTCACTGATAATCTCTTAATTTTCAGTTAAAAATAACGAGTGAGCCACTTACAGAGATGTTATTTTTTTGTAGTTTAACAACATCAGTGCACCATCATTAAATACACACGAAGAGTCTGGTATATCTGCTGCAGGTCAGTCACATTATATTATACAGAGATGATCGCATCAGCCAAGCTTTTTACAGCGGTAGTTTGACATCTTTCCCCACAAATTCTTAAAGAGACTAAACTTCCTTAGAATGCATCTAAATATGCAGGTTTGGTGTTGGGCCATCAGTAACAGTTCAGCAAAAAAAGTTAAAGTTAAATGTGGATAGACCATGGCACCCAAGCATTTTAAAGGGAAAACAAACAAAAAAAAGAGAATCGAAAGTATGAGGAAATTTCAAGTGAAATGAAGGGGGCTGGTTCTACAGCAACCAGCTGCTGAGGCGTGGCTAGTACCATCTATAATGTTCTTCAAGACACATCTGAAAATAAAGAGAAGAGAAGACAATAATCAGAATTTGGACAAACAAGTTACAACTGAAATCAGTGAAACATTTGTTATACTGAAACAAAATGTTAATGGATTGCTAAAAGAGGAACTTAATATACTTACAGCTTGCAGGCCTGGCACCATATCTTCGCATAATCTGATCCTGCGTGAATTTCACAAAGGACTCATATTGTTCTTGAGGTAAAAAAAGGAAGAAAAACAGCACATTAAGAACACAATTCAGTCATAAACTGATATAAAACCAGAAAACCTGAGAATGAATGAATAAATAAAAATTCACTTATTTTTTTCTCGCTTCTGAGAAAGGCATGAACTCTGCAATGAAATCCGCAAAGTTGTACCTGCAAGCTTTGTGTTCAGTATCTGTTCGTACTCTTCGCGCATCTTTTCCTCATGATCTTTGATAAGACGCTCGCACAAATAGCCAACCTGCCTCAGCGTGAACAGTGGCTGATCCTTCTTCAATGATGAGGCACCTAAAAACATACATACAGATCTTAATATCCATCATGTCACTTTATTTTCAAAATATCTACACTACCGTTCAAAAGATTTACATCTTTGTAAGAAGTCTCTTATGCTCACCAAGGCAGTATTTGATCCAAAATACTGTAAATCAGTAATACTATGAAAAATTATTACAATTGAAAACTTTTGATATGCAATTTATTCCTGTGATGGCAAAGCTGAATGTATAGAAAGCACTAAAATTCTGGTTTGTTGCTCAAGTAACATTTCTTATGATTAATGTTAAATAATGTTTTTCTGTGTAATATTTTTGTGGTCATTGTTAAAATAGAAAGTTCAAAAGAACAGCATCTTTTTTAAATAAAAATATTTTGTAACATTAAAAATGATCAAAAGTGACCACAAAGACAAATTTAATGCATCCTTGCTGTATAAAATAATTAATTTAAATACAAATTAACAGTAGTGTACATATAGAAACGCTTGAGCCAAGTTCTACAAATGCACATGGATCACTTTTTACACCTGACAATTTCCATTCGAATAACAATCATGAGTAGAGAAAGTGAATTTCTGGAAAAAAGGCTACTTTTTTTTTTTAAGTGCTTACAGCTGTAATAAGTACTAAACAGCATGTTTTGAGTGGTTTCCTCTCATTGTTTTATACCACGCACTCCATTTACTGTAAGTCATCATGGGTTGTTTCCTCACCCTCATGACAAATCACAATGTTAAAATTAACAGTAGTGTACATATAGAAACGCTTGAGCCAAGTTCTACAAATGCACATGGATCACTTTTTACACCTGACAATTTCCATTCGAATAACAATCATGAGTAGAGAAAGTGAATTTCTGGAAAAAAGGCTACTTTTTTTTTTAAGTGCTTACAGCTGTAATAAGTACTAAACAGCATGTTTTGAGTGGTTTCCTCTCATTGTTTTATACCACGCACTCCATTTACTGTAAGTCATCATGGGTTGTTTCCTCACCCTCATGACAAATCACAATGTTTGCAATCAATAAACTACCTTTTTAAATGGTGAAACTGTTTGAAGAAGATCAGTTCATGGTTCACAATCTATAACAACCGGATTTTGCCATAACTCATATCTCTCTTGCATTTCTGCATATTCAAACTTGCTAGCATCACGAACATGCTAGAATCAACAGCATTCGACTTTACTAACAAACTCGGCACACTTTATCTTCACACTGCACATTACACCTTCCTGCAAAGTGCAGCTACAACCCTAAACAAATGCATCTGAACCAGCCAATTAAACATTCAGAAACATTTAATAACTATTAGGGATGCACAGATACAAAAAAAAAAATTTCTGAACCCAAAAATCAAAAAAATTCTGAGTATCGGCCAATACCAATCCAATACCAGCACTGTTTTTTGTTTTGTTTTTTTAAATCAATGTAGAATTTCTATACCTCAGTGCCCTGATCATCACTGTTTTGTGTCTTAAACACATTTTACTAAATACAGACAACTTAATTTTAAAGAACAACAAATGAAAAAATATATATAATCCTAATTTGACAAAAATACTGTTATAAACTAGGTTAATGGATAATTCAGCAGCAAAAAAGTTATTCTAGAAAAATAATGAGTGCACAATTTTATGAAATCTAAACAGTGAACTAACATTTAGTGGGGAACAAATATAAGTGTAGGACTAAATCTGGTAAAATGTTAGGCTACATTGCACTTTGCATTGTTGTAAAATACATTCATGAAAAACAAGTAAATATTTACAGCCAATTAAACATTCAGAAACATTTAATAACTATTAGGGATGCACAGATACAAAAAAAAAAAATGTCAGAACCCAAAAATCTAAAAAATTCTGAGTATCGGCCAATACCAATCCAATACCAGCACTGTTTTTTGTTTTGTTTTTTTAAATCAATGTAGAATTTCTATACCTCAGTGCCCTGATCATCACTGTTTTGTGTCTTAAACACATTTTACTAAATACAGACAACTTAATTTTAAAGAACAACAAATGAAAAAATATATATAATCCTAATTTGACAAAAATACTGTTATAAACTAGGTTAATGGATAATTCAGCAGCAAAAAAGTTATTCTAGAAAAATAATGAGTGCACAATTTTATGAAATCTAAACAGTGAACTAACATTTAGTGGGGAACAAATATAAGTGTAGGACTAAATCTGGTAAAATGTTAGGCTACATTGCACTTTGCATTGTTGTAAAATACATTCATGAAAAACAAGTAAATATTTACAAATAAAAATATACTATAAATTAAAAGACATTTCTTTTAAATGTATAGCACAGTAATGGAGGCAGCAATATATGATAGATGGGACAGAACAAGAAGGCTATTAATAATCTTTCAAAATGCGCAAAAGCATTATAATACGAAAGGCTCAAAACAGAGCAGCACAAAGTGCTTATGCGCAACTCATGCGCTTGACGCAACACGGAGTCACAGCGCTCTGCATGTAAGAGTTCAAAGCACAAAGAGATGTGTAGTGTATTATATCTGTGCGATAGTTTATCAAGCCTTTTCTTTTAACAGTTTTAAACTTCAGTTACAGTGCGTTCTTGGAGAGTTTCATTGTTTTGACTGCCGTAACAGAGTGCGATGCAGTTTGAATGCTGAATGAAGGATGACAGACAGCTGCAGCATAGAGGAGTTTACGTGAACTTGAATTTAATGGCTTAAATATTCATCTGTACCTCACATTAAACTATGGAACGCCTTCAGAACACTTGGAATATATTTCACAAGAACTTTATGGTGCTTTATAATGTTTTTTTGCCTTTCGTGGGGCTTAACAACAACACAGAATAATATACGCAGAATATCGGATTTGGATCGGTCTCATCTGACTCATCAGAAAAGGCCAGTATCGGATCAGTGCATCCCTAATAACTATAGACAGGTGTAGGGTTGGAACTGAACTACAGATCTCCAGGAACAAAACTAGGCACCCCTGGTATAAAGAAAATGGCTGATAAATAGTTTAAGCACCCTAATGCAATGGTTTTAACCATGTCCCTGGAGCCCTCTAACAATGCACATTTTGCCTTTAATCAAACACACCTGATCCAGTCATCAGCTCCTTTGTTTCATGGGTGTGTCAGACAAAGGAGAAATTCAAAATGTGCAGTGTTGGGGGTGGGAGGGCTTCAGGAACAAGGTTGAAACCACTGGGCATTATGTTTTGAGTGGACTGACCTGTGGGGGAGCTGGGGGAGGTGAGGGCGGGACTGGAGCTCTGGATATCAGTGGAGCTGCAGGGCTCAGTCTGGTTGAAGGCCCCTTCCAACTGCCGTCGCCTCTGATAGCGGCTGTACTCCTGACGAATGTTCTGGAAGATCTGCTCTGTGGGGGTCAAAGATAGACAATCGAGAGTTTACAACAAGGCTAACTAGGCTTAAATTAAAGAGAGTGAAATGTTGGGATACCATCTTTTCAGAGGAATAAACTTCCTTGTGTTTAATCCTCTTCAATTAGTGGTGAAGAACAACAGTAATCACTGGCATTACTTCTTCAAGCACATACAATGTAGAGAGGATATCCTGCTTTCAGAACAGGCCCCATGACGAAAATAAGGTATGAAGAAATAAGTTTCACTTCAGTTTTACAATCAGCCACAATGGTACACTGACAACATCACTAATAAACAATCAAATATTTGGGAAAAATGAGATGAAGGCTAGTTTTGTTCGGCTTTGGGGTGGGTCAGGCTTATTTCTGGAAACCGAATCTGGGTGACAGGCCTGCAATGCGGAGGGGAGCAATGCAACCGGGAACATCCAGAGTTAGGGATGGGCGATATGGGCTTTAAAATATATCACGATATTTCTGGTATTTATTACGATACCGATATCAATGACGATAACTCAGGGAATCCTGTTTCTTTTAAGAAAGGTACTATCTTTCCTATGTTTACCCAAAATAGGGTAAGCATTAATGAGTTCACATGTAATGTAACTAATGTAAAAGGTATCCAGTTATTGCTGAATAGCACGCACAACAGAGGTAGAGACATTTTAACTGATGAAACTTGAGGAAAAAACATACGACTGCACAAAATATATGGTTTATCCATGTTCTTCAATCTTGGGATTTTTAATAAGGAAAAAATATTTATAATGCAATGTTAATCGACATGGCCTTTATCACAGTATATAATACTATCATTCTGTAATAAGAAACCATGTCTGGTCACAAAAAGTAGTATTTCAAACACTCGACTATGTTATCAAGTTAATTTGGAGAAGAAGCATGTCAATAAATTATATCTTTGTTGGACAACAGGTTTGTAAACAGGCTCATTCACATGCAAAACCGTATCGCACACGTGCTACTGTAGTACATTTATTCAGACCGATATTTTGTGCACTGCACAGCCCTAACCAAACCAGTTACAGCTCGAGCTCCTCATTTAGCGATATAGACTACTCCTCCTCAATTTCACGTCCGCTTTCCGTGATGTCGCTCCGCACTGTCGCGCACAGAATTGTGTCAACAACTAGACTTTATCGTTATTATCGCAGGAAGACTAATACTTATCGTGGAGAGAATTTTTACTGGTATATTGCAAACGATAAGATATCGCCCATCCCTATCCTGAGTCTCTTTATAGAAAAACTGGGTTGAGTTTAGTCCCGTCTTAACCTTCAACACCAGCGGACGACTCAAAACTGAGAATTTGAAACCAGCACGACATCCATGAGCTAAGCTCTAAGATTTTCTTCTCTGGTCGTCTTAATTTATCACAAAGGAGAGTATTTGGAGGGCGAGTTTCTTAACTTCCTGAATGTAGGTCATTTAAAGCTTCAAGGGTGGACATCTATCCGAGGACACTTGCATCACTTATCTTGGGCGGGGAGCTCAGAGTTTCCCCTTCTATTAGCATCGGCCTTCAACTAGAGGATGAAAAAGGGGAAACTCAAGGGGTGCCAGCTTCTCTAGCTTGATGATAATGCATTCCAGCAAAGCAAGCAGTGTGGCTACAACCGAACAAAGCACCACACTGCAGAAGAGACTTCCTGTGTTTACAATGTAGCTCTCATCTGATAGGTTTTTATTTGTTTAAACACAGGAAGGCTTTGCGTTCCCAAAACAGAGGTGTTATGGGGCTAAGTGCAACTTTACACCAGTGTTCACACTAGAAAGGAGTATTCTAGAAGCAAGACTCACTAATGAAGTGTAGATAATCTTATAATGAGGGTTCTTCCTCACAATAGAGGTGCTACTTGTTGACAACAGTGTTGCTAATGTAGATTGAATGGTTTCAGTCCAAAACATACAAAAAATAAGCCAGATTATTAAATAGAATACGTTCACCCAAAAATTTACATTTTGTCATTACAAATCTGTATGATTCCCTTTTGTGAAACACATGAGATGATATTTAGAAAAACATCTCAGCTTTTTGGGGGTGATTGGCATCCAGTGTTGTTTTGCATGGTGAAAATAAGTTTTTTTTGTGTGTCTTGCAGAATAGGGCTACAACTACTAATCAATAAAAATCAATAACGAAAAGAGTCAACAACAAATCAGATTATCATTTAACTGCATCTATCTGCTTTCCTCAGCGCATAACTTAAATTTTACGATTGTATCCTTATCTGTAAATACTAGAAAGTCACTTAAAGGGAGAGTTAATCCAAAAATTAAAATTCTGTCATTAATTACTCACTCTCATGTTGTTCCAAACCCGTAAGACCTTCAATCATCTTTGGAACACAAATGGAACCAGATATTTCAGATGAAATCTGAAAGCATTCTGACCCTCCACAGACAGCAACGTAACGGAAATGTTCCCAGGCGCAGAAATGTAGTAAGGACATCAGTAAAACAGTCCATGTGACATCAGTGGTTGAGCAGTAATTTTACAAAGCTACGAGAATACTTTGTGTGCAAAGAAAACAAAAATAACAATTTTATTCAACAATTCTCCTCCTCCAAATCAGTCTTCCCGCATTATCAAGAGTACCATGATGCATGCGTGTGCATTTCTCGCAGCTTCGTAAAATTACAGTTAAAAATTACAGTAAAGCTCTCGGATTTCATCAAAAATATCTTAACTTGTGTTCTGTAGCTGAATGAAGGTCTTACAGGTTTGGAACTAAATTAGGGTGTGTAATTAATGACAGAATTTTTATTTTTGGGTGAACTATCCCTTTAAGTCTCTGTTAAACTTTAGTAAATGAGCACCAGGCATGCATGTGTGCCAAACAGAGTGCAATAGAGTAGGAGATTAATCAATCAATTATCAAAAAATCATTAGTTGCAACCCTACTGCAGTCCAAAGTCTAACAGGTTTTGAATGCCATTAGAATGAGAAAAAGATCCATTTCAATTTTGTGTAAACTAATTCAAGTTTTTAAACTATGCAAAAATCAATTTACATAGTTACAGTTACAAAAAGATGCAAAAACTTGTGAGTGACAGTCGATGGGCAACACTAGCCCCCTTGAATGACAGATGCCAAATGCTGAGACCAGGTCCAACAGGTTTACTTAGCAACTGTAACCTTATATGATCAAACCAAGCAATCAATCACAATGGCCTCCTGACAGAGGATGGGGAGCGATTCAAGGCCCAAAAGCACAGAACAGGGATAATACGACCACAATGGAGGTGTGGGATGAACTGGACTGGGGGAGGGGAGCGCAAGTGGATGTAGAGTTGAGGAGTCTTATTCACTACACTGCCGAGGCGTTGAGGAGGAAATTTAAAGACACCAAACTGGCAGGAAGAGCCCTCAAGCTAAGGGGTTCAAGCTAGGGCTGGGTATCGATTCAGATGTCCCGATTCGATTTCCAAGCTCTTGATTCGATTCTTGATTTTTTTATTACATTCAGTGAATATAGTCTTAATACAAATGCTATTGATATTTCTAAAAAAAATTAACAGTAAACATCAGTTTACAAATGGTGAATTAATAAAAAGAAATTAAAAATTTTTAAACAATAATAGGGCCCTATAAAATGTTCTTAATTTTTCTGGTAATCAGATGAAGGCATAAAACATTAATTTAATTTATCCAAATCAAATGAAAATTAAACCCTTTTATTGTTTGGCAAACAAGGTGCTGCACAACAGAGGGTTACTGTTCAAATTAAAAAGAAACCCGATGTGATTATTCCTTTAAAAATAAAGATTTATTCATATTTATTAGCAGTAGTAGCATTGAGTCTTAAGACTGCTAAATAGTAATATATTCTGACCGTTTCTTAACGTTAAATTAAACTTATTTTGACAGGTTGCCGTGAGGAACTTGCAGCTGCTGTGTATGTGATATGATGATAGTTTTCTCAAATTAAATGGTAAAATGCTAATGAAGTGACTCTTAGAGCAGCTGGAGATGACATTCGCGTTCATATCATCACATAGTGAGACGGCAGAAGCTGAAAACACCGCGAGCGTCATCCGTGCTTTAGTATGCGTGTAGTAAAAAAAACAGTGCGCCGCGCCATCCATTCATTGCGGAAATCATGGCGCCTTATGCGTGATATCAAATGCTTCTGCAGATTTATAGTATTACTATAGCATTTCACCTGAGCATTGCGAATCACGCGTATGGCCATGATAAGCACTGAATGAATGACAGGCTTTCTGTTGTAACATCTCGCAAGGTAAATAAGGGTGACATCTAGTGGAGAAGACTAATGATAAGATTCACGTTAATCAGATCTTGTTTTAAATGTGTGCTGAAATAAATACAGGAAAAGATCGATTCGCGGCTTTTGAGAATCGATATCGAATCGACATAATTTAAAGAAATGTTTAATCGAAAAATCAATTAATTTTTTTTTTGCCCAGCCCTAGTTCAAGCCCAGGGTGTGTTCCTGCGGGGAGCTTGATTCGCTTTGACAATCACGTTAGTTATTAGTAAGCAAAAGGCTTTCGTGTTTGAATGTTAGATGTTAGAACAGCACAAACAGGATGAAGCAACCTCAGACATGGCTTTAAATATCAAGACACTGGCTCATAAGAGAGAACCTGCGAGCTGTAGATCGAGGACATAAATGGATGGTATTCAAATTTGCCCGTCTAGAGACACAAACCTAAATGAGGATGTTAATGAGGGTTGTTCTATGAAAACAATAGGGGGCATTTGGTTTCACAAAAGGCAAGACTATCAAACACCAAAGTGGGCTCTAAGGGCAGTTACATTCCTTGCCATTTCAATCAGGCACTGATGGGTGGGCTTGGGAACAGAGAATAAGCTCACTAAAAATGTTTCACAATGTTTGTCTAGCCAGTGTCATGCAAGATACCATCCCTGCTAGGACACCAAAGCAATTGCACTGGCTAAAGGAACATAAACTGGGTACTCTATATGGCACCTGAATAGAAATCCTACAAAACTCACACTATGATGCATGTCACCTAACTTTGTAAAAACAACTACTAATTTAACAATTATGCGTCACAAATCACATTATGAAAACAAAACTGAATGAACAATCATTTCTTGTGAGCTAACTGAAAAACAGAACCATGTAAATGATAATTCATGTCGCTAACCAATTATTTTGCCATCTCAGAATACCAATAACAGATTCGCCAGCTAACTTAGCATACTAACATCCCATTAGCCTGCTTAATGTATTCACACAGGTTACTACAATACCATTTTGATAATCCTAAAAGAAAATATATATAAAAACAAAAAAAAACTCATGCTTGGGGTACAAGGGGAAATAAGCAGTAAAAACACTTATGAATCAGTGATTAATGAATTAAGGTCTGTTCACACCAACACAGATGTTTTGCACAAAAATCTGGCCCCATTTTCACATTTGATTTGTCTGTTCACGACCAATAAGAAAGAAAAGTATAGCTTCGGCTTACAGATAAACTTAAATACAGTGGTTACCCAGGTACACAACGCAGCAATTTTGTTTCCAATTCACTTATCACAGAGATGAAAGTCAAACATTAGTTTTGGATTTTCATTTTCTGCTATGGTTTTTAATCAATCGACATTCTGACATTCTACTCAGAGCCGTTTACATCCTTGGACTCAGAATTATGTATTTCTATGGAAACCCTACCAATGCCACAATCAGGTCACAAATGAATCTGCAGCAGCAGTCAGGTGGTATGGTGCTAAAGTGGCACAAGTCAGAGCTCCCAGAAAATAGTAATTCTCATAATTATGAGTTCTACAAGTACGTGAACGATTTTTATTTTAAGAAGTCGGAATCTCATCATTAAGACATGGTGTGAATGTTCTGCTCTGGTCATGTAACAAAAAGCAAAGATCTTATTGGTTGGCCAGATTTCTTTGCATTGTGATGGAAAAGAATCAGAAGTCCTCTGTTAATAAAAATGGATTTGATGACATGTAAATGTTTGTGCTGGTCTGAAACATTTAATCGCGCCAAATTTGTTTTGGTGTGAACAGGCCTTAAATCTGAATCACAAGGGATTACTTTTATCATGTCCGGCTCAAAGTATTTAAATTCTTTTAACAAATATTTCCTCCAACATACTAGAACAATTGCTAATGGAATGGGAATCTGAAAAATCAATTAAACTAAAACAACAATTTTCTATATTACCAATCCAAATCCTACTGATGTGAGAGCTGATCCTCAGCACCTACATTTAAGAAAAGATCGATTATGGTAGAGTGCAAGAGCAAAGCGCAAGTGTTTGCCTCTAACTTTGCCAGTTATTCATTTCACCCATACTTTACTAATCTATTCATTGCGGCGTCTTAAACGTGATAAAAGCTGTGACTGTTTTACAAGCGCTAAACAGCAGGATTTGGGCAGGTTCGTCAAGGGTCCATGAATTTCACACAGCAGTAAAATTATTACAGGCAATAAGCTAAAACACACGACATTAAAGAAATTAGCAATGTTAAATATCAAATTATTAGTTGGCGTATATATGCCTAACTTATTTTACACACACAAAATGAACACTTATGTTTTGAAACCATACTGTTCAATCAAAGGGAAATAATGCTATTGCACCCTCGCGCACATACCCACCTTTCCTCTTTGTTTGGACATACTGGTTCAATCCTGCTGATAAACTAACTGGCTGAACGCAGAGATAAACGTTAACCATCCAGGCCAGAGCTAAGCGTTTGTGGAAAGACATTGTCATGTGTATTGTTTTCGGTAGTAATGGTCGTTGACTGTGTGTGCGGGTGTTCACAGTAAGCCATGGAAGTTAAATGAAGCTCTGTGTGTCAGCTAGTCTGTATTAGCGGCCGCTTTTAGCCTAGCTAGCCGAGCTCAAAACAGCTATTCATCCAAACTGCATAATAAATTAACTACAGCCCAAGCCCACTACTAAACCATCCATCAAGAAGCACCCTTACACATTCAAATCGTTACGCATAACAGTTTTCGGGGGAATGAAATTAACGGACTGTCGAAATTCAAATACCCACTAGGTTAACTGAGATTAAACAACCCCCCCATTCCCCTCCTCCATGTCAGACAACCCGACGTTAAATGGCGAGAATCAAGCGTTCTTCTCACCTGGAGTTAGCCTGTGTTCTCCACCCATAGACTGGGGCGACATCGAGTGTGCCGGGCTCTCTGTTGACGGGCGAAGACTGCACCTCTGCGGGGAAGGAGTAGTCGGAGTCCCCGGTAGAGGATTGCACCTCCTCCGCTTGGGGGACTGCGGGCTGAGAAGGGCCTCAAACTCCATAGATCGCTTCAACGTCGCGCCACAAGCCATGATCGCTGATTTAATAAAACAATAAACAAAACCAACGGTAAAACAACACCTTTTCGATATTAAAACACGTCGAATTCTCTTTCTAAATCGACTTTTTCGGGGCTTTTATTGAGCTTCGCAGGATCTCGGTGGCTTCTCCTCTGATCGCACACCGGTTTAAACAGCAAGTGCCAGATTTGTAGCAAAAATGTTAAAACGACACAGCCGAGGACTGTACCATTCGCAGAGAGGGGGGTTCATATTATAAACAGGTTTGTTTTTTCACCCAGTAACATTAAATCATATTTCACTTGTTACTAAGCAACAAAAACATTCACGCGATGTAAGGCGTAGTGCATAAATATAAGACATATGTTAAATTTTTTTTACTTTATTAGTAAATCTACTACAGTAATAATCATCCCAACCTGTGATTACAGGCCTATGCTGATGCCCTCTTTTTTAACATAGTTTCCAGTGATGTGTTGGTCCAAATCAAATCAAAACGATTATAAATAATGAAAGTGATAGTTATACTTACTCAGGTTTATGCTTGCAATTGTTTCACTTTTCCTGTATAAACGCGCCTCTTGCACCGACGTTTATGTGCAGGCTATTAGAAGATAAAATACTTTTACTATAAATTAACATAATATTAACATTAAGTTTCCATATACGATCATTATCTATCTTATGTTTATTTTATTTATTTAGTCATTTATTAGACGCTTTTATCCAAAGCGACTTACAAATGAGGACAACAGAAACAATCAATTGTAGTATTAAAACAACTAAAAACAGATCCAAAACTGAAAGCTAAAACTTTATAAATACTACTTATACACATTTTTAAAAAATTAAGAGATTAAATAAAAATGACAAATGCATACAACAAAATTTCAAAACTTAACATATAAATGAAAAACAAAAAATAAAGCTCAAAACAATTCAAAATATTAAAGAACAAAAGGTATAAGAGTATAATAATGATTCTAACATAACACTAAGCCAAACACCAAAAAACAACAACTAGATATGTGTGTATGTACAACCACACACACATACATATATACTGTATATGTACATACACATTTATAAATTCAATATATATATTATTTCATATCCATTTAGTTTGTTGAAGTATTAAAATAACTCAAATCAAATAAAACTAAAAACTTAATAAAAGACCTATACATACATAATAAATTCAGACACAATGTAACTCAAATTAAAATAAATAACAAATACAAATAATACAAATCAAATGACATTATAACAATGTTACAACACTTAAACATGTCAACAGACTAGAATAACTGAGACTAATAATCTCATATATTCATATATGACATATATTCAGTTCTTTGAATAAACAGCTAAATTGGATGACACTCTTACTTATCTGTATCTATTAAATAGCTAAATATATCATATGAATACATTATATATAATACATGTAACATTTTGTATTAATACTGTATAATAAGCATTTTATAATATTAGCTTTTTTCAATTTTTTTCTAATAATTTTTTCTTAATTAACTGTAATTAATTACAGTATCGTTACATGCACACTGAACTCTTTCAATTTACCGAAACGCCTTGTAGCTTTGATCTCAGATGCCCACTCCTCCAACAGCTGAATCCTGATTGGTGCCCTACAGTCACATGACTCTGATCAACATTTATTGAGTGCAATAGTTTATTTGGCCAATGGCCATTCTTCTGAAGGATTTGCATGTTGATGTTTGTTTGTGTTAGCTTTCAAAGCAGTCTTTCAACTCACAAGGAATCATTTCTTTACTGTCTCTTCACCACCTACATGTTTTTGTAGAGACACACAGTGTGGGGTTATTGCACACTTTTGACTCCATATGAATATCACACACTATCATATACAAATTTTTGTCAATTTTGACCCAATCCAATGAAAATAATATAAAATGTAAAACATAATGTAGGCCTAATTGAGACATAAATAAATGTATATATATATATATATATATACGGAACAAAATTATAAACGCAACACTTTTGTTTTTGCCCCCATTTTTCATGAGCTGAACTCAAAGATCTAAGACTTTTTCTATGTACACAAAAGGCCTATTTCTCTCAAATATTGTTCACAAATCTGCCTAAATCTGTGTTAGTGAGCACTTCTCCTTTGCCGAGATAATCCATCCACCTCACAGGTGTGGCATATCAAGATGCTGATTAGACAGCATGATTATTGCACAGGTGTGTCTTAGGCTGGCCACAATAAAAGGCCACTCTAAAATGTGCAGTTTTATCACACAGCACAATGCCACAGATGTCGCAAATTGTCTGTGTGCATTGAATTTATTTAATACACGAGTTTCACAATTTGAGTTGAATTACTGAAATAAATGAACTTTTCCACGACATTCTAATTTATTGAGATGCACCTGTATGTCTAAAACAATATAGAGCTCCTCAAACAATGCTGTTTAAATAAACTGAAGGTTGCTATCCAGAAAAAGTGTTTTTATTGATGACAATGAATTAGAGTAAAGTGTAAGTATGCATTTCTTAAACAATGTAGCAGTAAATTTTTATAGTTATGACATACAGCATTTTATATAGTACTTGGCTTAACATACAATAATGCAGCAAAACTTCTCATCAAATTGAAGTTAATACAAGATAAGAAGTTAATATAACAACAATTACATAGCATTTTGCATTCATAGTGCTTTTTCCAACATATAAGAATATACTTAGTGTATCATAACAGTTACTCTTCATAATAAAGTAAAAATACAGCATAATGTACAATCTACTGAAAAGGTGAAGCAATATTATTTTCTAAAGTAGCAGTCATCAATTTTCAGTGTAATCTATATATGTTTTGGCGTCTTTTACGCTTGGGTCAAAATGTAGCAGTTGAGTCAGTTGTTCTGAGTGTGTTTATAGGTTTTATTTCACTGTAGAAAGGTGCTTAGAGAAACAGCAGTTTACATGGACAGCTGATTACATAGCCACCTGTTCACAATAGACCTATTGTATGTTCCTAAAAAACGAAATATTTTAGATACTTTTAAAATACACTTTCATGCAATGAATGCTAACCTAAAATATAACCCTGAAGAACTACATTTTGAGAAATATTTAAAATGGATTAAAAGTTGGCAAATCATTCATATGAATAGGACTTTAAATAATATTTAAATGCTGTTTTACTGCTTGTCTACGCTTTCAGAAATAGTATCTGGGTTACTATCACTAACAGCCTGATCTTTGCTCTTTTTGCTAATGCCAGAAGCATTTTCATTCCTTTGGCCCTGAGCGTTTCCCAAAGTACGTTCCCTGCATGCTTTGCAACATGCTAACAATGCACACCCTTCTCCTCTCAGCTCTTTGCAGCGTAGAGCGTATAGAAGCGGGTTTACGCCCGAGTTAACCAGACAGAGCGTGCTACAGAAAGCGAACATTCGCTGTTGTTTGTTCGTAAGGGTCACTGTGACATCCACCATCATAAAGGACAGGACAGGCAGCCAACAAACAGCAAGGATTAGGAGGATCAGACTGAAGGTACGTGCAAGCTGAATGTCCATTCGCATTCGAGCCTGTCCTTTCACGCTCTGCCTCCCCGACTTTGGTCCACCCATAGCAGTTTCATGGCGGTTTGCTTTCCACAGGATGAGAACATAAGCCACTATGATAAGAAAGAGCACTACAAGTTGTAGGCCCGTCCAGAAGGCCAGGTAGTGATGATCCACATAAGGGAAGAGATGGGAGCAAGGAGGATCAAACTTGGTGGTGCACCTCCAACCCATCAGAGGAAGAAAAGAAATTACAATCGTTACACACCATAATAATACAATAGCCAGCTTGGCTCTAGTGTGTGTCAGTAGCACCTTGTAATTGGAAGCCTGGTAGATGCAGAGATAACGGTCCAGTGCTGTCAGCAACAGGCTTCCCACAGAGCCTGTGAACGCCATTGTGACGCCACCCAGCTTGAACAGATAGATATTAGGGCCGTCGCTCTGACTATAAAGATGGAAATCTAGAAAACTGATGGTGAAGAAACAGCTGGCAAAGGTGTCGGCCAGTGCCAAGCTGCTGATGAACAGGTACGATGGCCGTCTGCGCAGAGTGGTGGAGCTCGCAATGACCAACAGGACCAAAATGTTCTCCAGGAACGTCAGAGGGCCGGCTAGCAAGCAGATTGTGCCAATAGCTTTCTTCTCTGGTGGGGTCAGGACCATGTAACACTGTAGGCTGTTGCACAAGTTTGCATCTGTAACAGTACAGGATCAAAATGATTCAAAATAATCACTTTAATCATATTTTAGGGTGAACAATTTAATATAACTTCTAATAATATTTAAAATATTTTCATGTTTTTAATTGATATTTTAACTAATATTATTATTATTATTTTTTAAATACTATTCAAAAGTTTGGAGTCAGTATGTGTTTTAATGTTTTTAAAAGGAATGCTCAAAAAGGCTGCATTTATTTGATCAAAAGTACAGTAAAACAGTAGTAATATTGTGAAATATTAATAAAATGTAAAATAACTATTCTAATATATTTCAAAATGTAATTTATTCTTGTGATGGAGCTACAGTTTCCGCAGCCATTCCTCCAGTGAGAAATCTTATTATTACCAATGAAAACAGTTATCAATTATCAATGAAAACTGCTTAACTGCTTTTTTGTGGAAACTGTGATACATTGGTTTCGGAATTCTTTGATGAAACAGCATTTATTTGAAGTAGATTATTTATTTTATTTTTTATAAAAATGTAATAGTCTTTGCTTTCTTTTTTTGGCGGAATAAAAGAACTGGTTTTGTTTTAAATAAATCTTACAAAACTTTTGCAAGATATAGTGTTATTTTTATTTTATTTATTGTTTTATTTTTTTAATGTTTACATTTGAAAACTAGTAAAATCATCACAACAAAACTTGAAAAGACATGTCATGGTCACAAACAGGCCATAGAAAATCTTTATGAGAAATAATACCTGTGGTTGTAATGTTTGGTGTACTTTCATTGAAATAAAGCGCAGTGGTAGCTTCTTGATTTTGTTCCAATTCTGTCTCCATTTTCCCCAGGACAGAAATGATCTGTTAAAAAAAAAACAGCAGACACATTTATTCATGTGCCTCATGTGACTACTGCCAATAGAGACATGAAGAAGAAAAAAAGATGTTTGAATTTGAAATTCTGAATGTGACATGATTAAGAGGGATAAACCTTACTCACAAAACTTATTTAAAGTCAAACATGTCTCCAAGCAACCTTTTATTAGGCTAATGCATTCTATAAATAAAACTGCATTATTCAGACTGCATGGCTTAGATTTGGAAGAGAGGTGATGTTATCCTTAATATGAAATAATCAGTTTGTCCCACAGGTCTATTCTAGTCATTTTTGAATATAAACTACTGGTGACTGACCTAAAGCTGTTCAATAGATAAAGTTAGATAACTCCCCCTGCTGGGCAAAAGATGACACAAGATTATTTCAAGAGAAGGATTGAAAAATAGTTTGTATTTTCACTAGTATCCACTAGAGAGAAGGAAAAAAACGCACAGAAAAGATTAAGCAAGATTAAGGATTTTTTTTCTATATGTAATTGTGTTACAAGCAAAGTCCAGGAAACAGACACACTCTTTTATCTAGTATAGAATAAAGACTGCTCAGTTAGGTAAGTAGCTCAATTAAACAAGCCTCATTAGAGGTTATTTTTCATTGTCCCCTCCTTCCACAATCCTTGCCTTACAAGAAGCACTAATATCATTCTTTTTATCCTCCTGCATAGCCAAGGCGTTTTAGCTCCATGCTATCTCTGTGTGTCTCAGTGTTGTTAAAATTTCAGTAAATACTGGATTTTTTTTTGGTTAAAGCCACTTCTCTAATAGGGCTTTCCCCTCAGAGTCTTGGTTCCTCCCAATATTCCTTCCTCACGTATTTTTCCTAACCATTTTCACCTTTGGTGGCTTTTTGAGGGTCATAGAAAAATGAGTTTTGTAAAAAAGTGCCACTTGATTTGAACGGAACATAATAAGACAAAGGACTGTACAAAAGAGTTGTTATCTGAAAACTTAAACATACTGTATGCAATAAAGTGTAAAATTCACAAAAACGTCCTCAAGTTAAAGCTCTCTCACACTCACAAGTGAAATATAAGAAGTTCATAATAACATACTTGACAATCAATAACACACTATAATATATGTCTTACAAATAAGGCAAGAAAAACCTGCTGTTCAATATTTTACCCATTAGAGTTGTTTCAGTTCACACAGGATTTTAGCATAGTATACATATTGATCAAATGAATTGGTTCTTACCTGCGTTTTTTGCTGTTGGTAATTGTCTGCTGTTGGCAGATACTGTCTTTCACAAATCTCAAGCTTCTGATTTCAACACCAGATCATACCCCCAGCCCACC
>NW_015505275.1:918099-932651 GCF_001515645.1 Sinocyclocheilus grahami
AGAGAGAACCAAAATGTCAGTATTACACTGTTATAGCACACACTGTGCTGTATTCTTTTTTAATGAGCAGAGATGCAGGTGATTAAAGAGACTGAAGTAACGAGGACACATTATTGGGAAAAGTAAAGCAACAGATGGAAAGTACCAAAGCTGTTTTTCTCTGAGATTAAAACTCAAAGAGGAACCTTTCTGTGTCTCATCTCCACAAGATGACATACGCATAATAAATGCTGAAACATTTCTCTTTACCACAGCTTCCTCATGATGTTCGTCCCTCAGTCCACAATCATTTTATTAATCCTTTCCT
Organism: Sinocyclocheilus grahami; assembly: GCF_001515645.1. Classification (NCBI taxonomy): domain Eukaryota; kingdom Metazoa; phylum Chordata; class Actinopteri; order Cypriniformes; family Cyprinidae; genus Sinocyclocheilus; species Sinocyclocheilus grahami. Next base: position 918,407 of record NW_015505275.1, read on the forward strand.
TACAATAAAAGTTTTTATTCTCCCACATATTCATCCCAAAGCGTGTTAGCTCCATGCCTCCTCTTTGTGTCTCAATGTTCTTAACATTTCTGTAAATGTCTCATCACCACAAGAAGACAATAGTGTAAAAATTTGGTGAAACAATTCTCTTTAGCACATCTTCCTCATCTTGTTGCTGACCTATTTCACAAATTTACTCTTGTTATGGAGAGCAGATGGTGGAGGGAAATATCGGTTACCTCTCACTGCAGCTGTCCCCAATTTTTAATACATTTTCATCCCTGTAATTGCTTATTCTCTGAAAGGGTTTGGCTGAGAAGTGATTTTTGTGAGGAACTGTAAAAAACAAGGCTTTTGAGTTTTTAGCATTTTGAGCTCCCAGTAACATATGAATAAAGAAATATGTTGATGCTTTATTCTTGGACGAGTGTAATCCAACAATATCTATACATACTGAAAAATGTATATCTTCCTGTCATCAATATCCAGACCTACGGAAAGATTAATATATGCCAGTAATATCTTTAAAATATTTTCTCAAACTCTGTAACTATGTTGAGTGTAGTGCTATTTTTAAGCAACAGGTGGCGCTTGTGAAGAACTTCTAATTGGCTCAAGTCTGATAATGTGTAGAAAGCTTGCATCTATCTATCTATATCTATCTATCTAATAGTATATTTATTCATCTATAAATACATTGACATATAGCATAATATAGCGCTTTAACATATAGATACGCATAATATATACTTCACAAGATTTGTCTTTTGGGTGTAACAAAATTATAAAAGCATGTTTTGCTTCTTGTGTACATGTAGATGTAGAACATTGTCAAATTTGGTCATTTGACCTCTTCTCAAATCGTGTGTGACCGACAAGAGCCTCCCACCTAACCTAGTTTCCAAACTTATGGGCCAAGCCCCCCTGGAAAGCTCTAAACCAAGGCTGCATCCAGAGGGTGTGCACTTCCGTCCCCAAATACGGATTTTGATTAAACAGGCAAACAAGCACTACATTATGCAACAGGTTTACTTAAGGGATAAGCAGGAGCAGGCCTATTTCATCTACAGATGAGGGAATTTTAAATGAGAAAGCAATCATAATTGTGACCCTGGACCACAAATTAAGTTTTAATATATTTACAGTAGGAAATGTACAAAATATCTTCATGGAACATGATCTTTACTTAATATCCAAATGATTTTTGGCATAAAAGAAAAATCAATAATTTTGATAATTTTTTTGGGCTATTGCTACAAATATACCCCAGCGACTTAAGACTGGTTTTGTGGTCCAGGGTCACAAATAGTAATTAAAAACACTGAAAAGTTTCAAACGTTTAAAACAGTAAAAGTTTTTAGAAGTTAGTTACAGCTTTTCTAAATTTGTTTTCGCTCATTTTTTGAATGAACATTCTCTAAACAGAATTGTCACAACTGTTTTATGGGACATCACAATTCAAGTCTGGATAATGTAGTAACTCACCTGAAACATTTAATTCATGCTTCAAAACCTAGTTTTGTGTCCAAATAAAACACAGATAAAATGTCATCTTAAAATATGTCAAACAACAGATGTCTAACATAAGTTAAATATTTGTCTGGTATAAGTCTAGTTTAAATCGCTTCCGTTTAATTAATTTTGAGCTGTTCAGATAAAACAAGGTTGGAAACAGGTTAACAGGCAGAGAAGGTTTAAATCTGGTCTGATCAATGGAATGTTTATCTGTATTCTAACAGCTGTTCATATTCTCAGAGTTAGAGTGCCATAAACAATCTAAGCAGACATTTTGCTTCAAGAACACCAAATGGCCCATATGCCTCCTCCAAGCCCATTCGTTGATTTATGAAGATACTACACCCCCAAAAGAACACCTTTATCTGTAGCTTTTCAAACACTTTTCCTCCCATTGTCACTGGCAGTAGATACCACTTCACAGGTTTCTATCTACATGTTGTCACATGCCAGCATGTGGTGTGTGATACTTCTTAAAGGATGTGTCACGTTTCTTCTTGGTTTTTAAGACAAACTAGGCCTATTTCCTGTATCCCACTCACACCTTTCCACCGACTGTGATAATGTTTTACTGGGTTATTAATATACGATGGATTTAACAGCATCTCGACATACTCATAATTCTTTTCTTTTCGTCTCTCTGATCTTCGATCACCGATCTGTTCTTTAATCATTTCCACAAAGTGTCTGAAAGTTTACTTTTAAGTAGATCAGATGTGTCCTTGCTACTTGTGTTTCTTAAAAGTAATATCCTAGAAGTCTTACTTTTATAAGCCACTTGGACTTTTAAAGCCTGTTCCATTGCTAACAGAATTTTACACAAGGCACATACACGTATACCAGGTGTGCCTTTCGATGTTATGCCATGGACATTTACTAGTAAATAAATAAATTGTGTTTGCGTTTTGAGCTTAAACCAACCGGAAGAAACCATGTGATCATTTTATATGCCTTCGAGTTATTACAGTATCGCGGAAAAAACCAAAATTCCCCACAAACACGTATAACGCTCAGTGACGCAGGAAGGATGGCAACAGGCGTGTTCTTCACTCCTATTGGTCACACGTCGGCATTGCTGCTCCCTGATTGGTCAGCACACCACAAGCCCAAACTACATAGGCTTTGTTGAGGATCCATTTTGTTGTTAGAAGGAGATAAACTGGAGAAGGAGAAAGATACCATTCCGCTGTAGCCTCGGATTTGAATAATATTTCGCATATCGGGAAATATTTTCTCCTTTAACAGCTACAGCTGACAGACTAGACCAAGGGAAGACGACGGGCTTATTCCATCGAAGCCTGAGGAAGTCGGTAAGTTTTCTATTGAGTTAAAGACATACTAGGGAGTCGTCGACGGTATTGACGCCATGTTGAGTAAGAGTCTTTGTTTTGGTACGGGGCCAGAAAACATGACCTAATACCATTGTTTTTATCATTTAAAACCCAAGTTTATTAGTAAAACATTATAGAAATGACCTGCAATTCCGAACCAATTTAACTGAAAATGTACTTTTTTAATGGATAACAACCGTCAAGACATTGAGCACAATTGAGGAAGGTTAGATGTTGTTTATGTAATACCATATTCACAAAATATTTCGTACTATGAGGTTTAAATATAAATTATATGCAAATTTTTTTTTTGACCTTAATTTATTTTGCTATTTTCACTCATTGTTTTACACTAACAACTAGTTTAGTTAATGACTCAATATTCGTTTAGAAAATAAGCGTTACTAAATATGATTTAAAACGAAAGCATTTAGGAAATAACATTATATTATTGTTTCCTTTTGTTAGATTCACGGCTTCTAAAGCACCGTGCGCCGAGGTGAATTCATGTTCAGCTCGGTTACACGACAAAACAACGCTCATTGGCACATGAAAACTTCAGATCTTGCTGGACATAGATGTGCAGCGAGAAGTAGATCAACTATTTCGAGGACCTGGAGCCCGATTGGTGAAGAGAAGTTAAAAAGTGAAGAGAACCGTGCACTCAACTTTTCTACAACAGAGAGGTAAGCAGAGGAAGCGAGTGGGGGATGGGCGGAACGCGCTGCACGTAGCCCTTTGTTATTGTCAGTCTGCAACAAGGGACGTCTAATAATTATTGTAGGCCTGTTTTTAAACCAGTTTGCACCCTTTAGCTTTTGTAATTCAAATATGCACTTATTTCTCTTTCATTAAACAAGTTCTTTGTCTTCTGATAGGTGACATCCAATCAAAGCAGTATGGGAGGTGGCGAGAGATACAACATTCCAGATAGCCCGGCGCCCAAGAAGAGCAAGCAGAGAAGTCGAGACCAGAATGGAGTGGTGCATTCCGCCGCCTCGGGAGCCTTAGGGGTGCCCCATCACCACAGCCATCACAGGGGTGATAAGGGCACCAGCTATTCTTGGTCTCCTGAGGCGCGGCAGTCTGTAGACAAGAAAAATGCCTCAGTTCGTTTTGCCACACCTTATGATCAGAATTGGGAGGGTACCATGTCCCATCTGAACAAACTTTTGTCAGCTCAGTGTGGTCAGAACTATGCTGGAGCCAAGTTCAGTGAGCCCCCATCTCCAAGTGTGCTACCCAAGCCCCCGAGCCACTGGGTGTCTCTTCCCATGGGCACTTGCGATCATCGTGAGATGATGACCTTTGAGTTAAAGAGCCTCCTGAAGGTTCAGGCCTAAGAAGGTCACTCACTGCTGCTCTCTTAAGCCAATATATGAATGAAGGCTCTACTTGGGCATCTCGCCCTCCTCTTTAATGCTCCAGCTGCGTAATATATTTTACAGATTTTTATAGATTTGCGTCTTAATAAGGTGATGACCATTTGGCAGGCAGATGTTTCTCCTGGTGTTCATCACCTTACTTTTATTATTATTATTATTTTTTTAATGTATAAAAGCAAACCGCTCCAATAGATATTACGTCGCTGTAGCCTTAAGGGGCGGTCGAGAACTTTCAGTGAAGCCATATGCCATGACAAATGATGAACTGGGGATGTCCTCCTTAATAACTCATTGCTCTGTTATGCTCCTGTTTTGTTTTGTTCTGTTTGAGACAGTCAGTGTGTTTTTTGTTGTTGTTGTTTTTTATTTTCAACCAGGCCTAGGAGTAGACAAAATTCCCACCATTTAGTTTGCATTGTTTTTCGCTTGCTGAGGTTTGATGCATACTCTCGGCTTGAGTTTTAATCATTCAGGGAGTGTCAGAAACCTCTTGGTGCCAAGCACCGCAGCATTTGTAGCGTTATAGTGCATAATGCATTTCCAGGTATCTATTTTTATTTTGCTTTTTGGGAAGTAAAAGCCACTCGACTTCGTTCTGCAGGGAGACCTAAGCGAAAGAATATGAAGGGGAACAAGCTTAAGTGAACATGGGTCATTTGACTAACCTCAAGCCTAATGAGGTGGCACAACGGGCCTTGTGATTTCAACACCTGTACTTTTTTTTTTTTAATGGCGCTGTGCGCGTTGCACTATAGGTGTTGAAATTCTCTAAGGTTCACAAGCTCTATTGCAGCGTTAAACTTTCTTTTTGCATCCCTTGTGTTATAGCTTAGAAAACTAAGTGTGATTTTTTTAATGTTTACCAAAGCTAAGAAATGAGCAATTTTCTGTTGGAACCCCCCTTGCTTAACCAGATCTGGTTACAAGTGCCATAAATCATCGGGTAAGGCATTAGCATATATCAAGGTTTTGGTTGGCCAATCATTTTTGGAATTCATTTTTTTTTTTCCCCTGTTTTTTTTTTTCATTTTAACTGCTGTACTTTTGGAACGATCACAGAGCAAATATGCGGAAGAGGGTTATAAGGTGAGAACATAGGACGGATGTTTTCTGTGGTCTCGTCTCATAGCCTTGTTTGCTCTGTGATTGTTTTGATGCAAGCATTATGTTATGAAATGTGTGTATTATGGCAGGGGGGGACTGAAAAATAGGGCGCAAGTCCAGTGAGGACATGTTTACATTGTTTGTTTTATAAGAAGGCTGGCGGACGACATTATACACACACTGCCCTTTCTCACTTGTTGTTATTCTTGCACTGCTGTTCATTTGTGTTCAAAAGTTTCAGACAAAGTTGCTCTTTCAACTGTGGATATGATGAAGCACCCCTTCCCACTTAGTAATGAGTGTGGTGGAAACTACCTCTCTTGCAGAACGTGATGTTAATAACTATCTTAAAGATGACAAAACAAAGCTGATGAGTTTTGATGTGTAATAGAGCCATGTAAATAATGAAATGTATAAAATGTTGTAGCATATTGTACATTTGTGCAGGAATGTTTGAAACCTGCAGATAAAGTATTTTTAGTAATAACACTGAATGTAAAAGTCATGCTAAGGATGTGGCTTGTTTTAAAAAATGCTGAAGAATATTTTGTTAAAAAAAGAAAAAAAAATTGCATATAGTGCGTCAACCCCTGCACTGTGTGATTTGTTGCCAGTGATCTTGCACATATTTTTATTTTGTATAATGCACCATGTAGGGGCAGAGCGAGCTTTAAGTGCAAGTATAAAAAAAAGAAACAAAGAAAAGAAAAATGAATATTTTGAAACTGAAAGGGACTTTTGTACATTTTGTTTTCGAGTTGCCTATGCAAAAATTTTTTTTTGCATTGATATAACCCTCATTATTTTGCCCTTTGTCCAGAGTCCATAAAGCAGTGTTGCATTTGCCCCAAGTCACTGGTCTTTCCTCCGCGGGCCAATGTTTGAAGCCAGCGATGCTGCATTTTACCTCCAGAATGCCAGATAATATTTTAACCTTTATACATTTTGTTTTCGAGTTGCCTATGCAAAAATTTTTTTTTGCATTGATATAACCCTCATTATTTTGCCCTTTGTCCAGAGTCCAATAAAGCAGTGTTGCATTTGCCCCAAGTCACTGGTCTTTCCTCCGCGGGCCAATGTTTGAAGCCAGCGATGCTGCATTTTACCTCCAGAATGCCAGATAATATTTTAACCTTTTAAAGTAAAAAGTAAATTATTTTAATGGAATGTGTAAAAGTCCTTTTCCTAAATTTGGTTATCTTGAACAATTGGCTGTGAATTTATCCCGACCTTGAAAGCGTCACCTGAAATTAAAACTGAAAGCCCTTTTTGGTAAGAATTTGTATGTACTACAAGATTGTTTAATTTGGTTGTCTAAAAAAAAAGAATAAAATCCCTTCCCTTCCCCCAGTACTGTCTTTGTGTGTGCTGTTTTTAATCTGTAGGAGTTTAACATTTAAAAATGGATGGATGTTAGTCTTTTATTGCTGTTTGAACGGTTACAAATACAAGTTATTTTGATGTACAAATATTAATGATGTACAAATACATGTTTTTGTCAATAATCTTAAACACTTACTGCCAGTTCTAGCAGCAGGGCACATAGCACAAATTGACACTGTGTATTGGACTTCGGCCCAGAGTTTTGAAACCATTTACTGTGTGGCCCATGAAACTGATTATCTGTTTGGACAAGAACTCTGTCTGCTCACGTAGACCGCAGCACCCATTGGATATGTTTTATAACCGTGGTTTATCGCCATGAAAAGCCATTAACAGAACAATTTTTAAGAATTGTAGAAAATGTTTAAGTTCTTTGGAAAGATTTGAATATGCTTAGGTACTTTTTAAACATTTATATTGCATGATTATTACAATATAACAAAACCGGCAGATGACTTGTGAAATATCTGTCAATACAGACTAAACTCTGACTAAAAAAACAAGAGATGGAAAAAATTACAACATATAAATGAAATGCAGGAAATGAATGGTTGGTATCTGGCCGGAAACTTTAAGAAGTGATGTTTGCTTTAGAGAGCATGATTAAAAAACCTTACTCAACTATTGTAAATTACAAATGCCAATGATTATATTTTCTCTGTTGTTTACATTCTGTGGTTAGCCTGCAGTATTTGATTTACCCTGATAGCAACAGGACAAAAGGGTAAATAAAGTTATAATAACTACTGTAAAGAATACAAAATTACACATAATCCGGGGGCGGTAGTAAGTAACCCCTACAGCAAGTTCACTTCATCCCTGACTCTTAGCCTGTGGTTATTTAAGCAAATGGCTTGTAAATAACGTATTTGAATCAACTTCGCTTAACATCGCTTTGGAATTTAAAGTGCGCAACGTGGAATGCAGTGGTTTCTGTTTAGTTTTCGACAGCACCATCAGCTGGCAGCAGAGCTACATGACTGATTTAGATGATGCAGACGTAACATTGAAGAAACAACCGTTCCATGATTTAAATTGAATTCAAACCACTCAATACAACCTGAAGTAGTAGATATTACAATACAAACTCTTCAGTTTGTAGTCCACATTTAAAAACACTGTATTCAAAATGCACGTTTGCTGTATGAATGTGTATAATTTACATTGTAGAACAAAACGTGAAACTCTTTCAGTAATGTTAACTACAGATCTTATTTTACGCGAAAATCGACAGTAAAAAATGTATTTCCGGGGTTTGACTCCAGCGCAACACGGGAACTTTTATTATGAAAGAGTGGCGTATTTTTTGGTTTAACCAGGAACTGCTGGCGCATGCGTAGAACGAAGCGGTTCACCTGTCAAAGACTTTCATCAAAAATGGTTTCATCCGCAGTGTCAACGCTACCTGGACTGATGTCAACATTAACGCTGCTGTATAACAAATGGCTTTACTAAAAGCAGATATGTGATCTCGACAGCGGCATCCGGGAAAGCGTTTCTTGCTGTCAGTATACCCACCACCGACCGTTCTGACCGTACATCGTTCACAACCTATCCATTCAACCATCTATCCATCCATCTGCCCACAAGATTAACAAAAACAGCCAGCCCCTCACAGCTCAGACCTTCTCAAAAAAAAATCACCGTCCGACTGACAACGGTAAGCAGCAGCAGCAGCAGCAGCAGCAGCAGCTCACTGTCAAGGATCCGCTAACGTTATTCTATAGCGAGCCTACAGTAGCTTAGCAGTTAGCGTGTGTTCATGACATTTGATCGTGTTTGGTTGGTTATTCTGTCCGTGTGTGTGAGATGTCGTACCGAGTGGAAAGATTTGGAGATATGTTTACCATGAACCACTCATTCGTCATTGTCACACTGGCAAATCGCTTTGTAGGACCTCATAGGGGCCTTCTCATCTCATAATGGTCCCTTGTTCCCTATCAGCTGATCATGGGAAAGGACAACCAGCCTGCCACATTTGTTGGATTTTTGAATTTAGTTAAATTCAATTGAAAAAATGTGGAAGATTTAAAAAGGCTTCAGATTAATGTGTTTACGATCTTGTTTTGGTTTTGGCTATAGTAAAACCTGTGGGCTGTTATGGTGCATCTTAAAGGGACAGTTCGTCCTCAAATAGAAATTCTGTACACCCTCATGGTTTCTAAACTTGTATGACTTTTTCTTCAGTAGAACACAAAAGGAGATTTTAAGCAAAACGGTCACCATTGATTTTCATAGTGTAGAAAATGACCTATTCCTATTGTTTGGAACAATATGAGGGTGAGGAAGTGATGGTTTTCGGATGAACTGTCGATTAAATGCATTGTTTTCATTTACATTGTAGTTTTTTGAAAGAATAACATCGGAAATAACAACGGCAGATTACAGTGCCGTAAAATATGGAAGTATTAATTTTTTTCCTAGTCAGTGCTTTATTGTTATTGTTAATCTTTGCCCTTTATAGCTTTAAAGTGGCTCACCTGCAACTGAGTCACACCTGTTAATAATTCAACAGCGTCTCCACCAGTGACAGTGAGCTCTTCTGAACACTAAAGGGCCACTGTGTTTGGTTGAGTGTAAAAATATTCCACACAGTGAAGCTTAAAATGATAGCTCACCCAAAAGTGAATATTCTGGCATCATTTACTCACTCTCAAGTTGTTCCAAACCTGTATGAGTTTCTTCTGTTGAGCAAAAAGGAAGATATTTTTAATGTTGGTAACCAAACAGTTGATGGTAACCACTGACTTCCATGGTATTGATAAAATACTATTGAAGTCAATGATTATCGTCAATTGGTTTATTCAAAATAACTGCTTTTGAAACTCATACAGGTTTGAAACCACATGAGTAAATGATGACGATGTAAATTTTTGGGTGAACTATCCTTTTAATGTTGAGTATGCTGGAACCTGGGTGTGAGCTCTTTTTTTCCCTTATCAAGCATGTGATCTACGCTGCAATATTACTCATTGAGTACACTGCTTTTGATTGATTTTAACCTTTGTGCATTTTTTTCTTCTCTGTTCCTTTACACTGAAGGTGTGATGTTCCTTTGTGACCTTGGAATTGGCTTTTAGTCCCATTTTGTAGGACGATGAATGCAGAGGAGTTGGAACTCCTCGGGGACTCGAAATACAGGAACTATGTGGCAGCGGTAGATAAGGCCCTTAAAAACTTTGAGTACTCCAGCGAATGGGCCGATCTGATCTCAGCGCTTGGGAAGCTCAACAAGGTCTTTTTCTACACCCCCTTGATCACATTTAGAAGCTCCTCTAAATGTGGCAGTTGCTTTACTGATCTTGTTTTTTTGTATTTTGTGGACAGGTCTTGCAAAACAATGGCAAGTATCAAGTTGTGCCTAAGAAATTGACTATTGGAAAGCGTTTGGCTCAATGCCTCCACCCGGCGCTGCCCAGCGGGGTTCACCGCAAGGCTCTGGAGACCTACGAAATCATCTTCAAGATCATTGGACCAAAGCGCCTGGCGAAGGATCTTTTCCTTTATAGGTAGAGATTGTCCAAGAATGATTTTTCTGCTACAGTGACTTTTAGTGCCTAATATGTTCCTTTTCACCCTCCTCATCAGTTCTGGCCTCTTCCCTTTACTATCCAATGCTGCTATGTCTGTGAAGCCAGTATTACTTGGGTTATATGAGACCTACTACCTGCCCTTGGGAAAGACTCTTAAACCAGGCCTGCAGGGACTTCTGACCGGTGTACTGCCTGGTCTGGAGGAGGGCTCAGAGTATTATGACAGGTAAATTAAAAGGTTTTCATATTTACTTAATATGTACACTCCCGTGCCATTTTAAAAATGTTTTTCATGCTTCTTTTTTATGCTCTTCAAGGCTGCATTTATTTGAACAAAAAGGGAGTAAAACAGTAATATAGTAAAAAATTATTACAATTTAAAATGCTGTTTTCTGTTTTAATATATTTTAAAATGTAATTTATTGTTATGGCAAAGCTGAATTTTCAGCATTTTAATATGCTGATTTGGTTCCCAATAAAAATGTCTTATTATTATCAATGTTAAAAACGTTGGAAACGGTGATGATTTCCCCCCCCAGGATTCTTTGATTAATAGAAGTTCAAAAGAATAGATTTTTTTCAGAGTGTTTATTTTCACTTTGGGTAAATTAATATGCATCATTGCTGAATAAAACAATTTCTTTCAAAAAACAAATTCTTACTGACCTCAAACCTTTGAACAGTAGTGTATATTCGAATACTCTAAAATATACTTAAAAATAAATAAATGAAATAAATGTTAAATTAAGGAAATTTCAATGTATTAATAAGGCAAATGAGCATGTGCAATGCAATATCTAATATTGGCGAAAATATATCCTATATCGACAAATACAGATGAACAAAAACAATCTCCAGTATCAGCTGGCAACTGATATGTTTCCTGACATATTGTGCATCTCTAATCTTAATCTTATTTCATCTGTTGTCCAAAGGACCAATACTCTGCTAGAAAAGGTGGCAGCTGCTGTGGAGCAGCCGGCCTTCTACAGTGCCCTGTGGGGCAGCATCCTAACCAGCCCTGCTGTGCGCTTGCCTGGAGTGTCCTTTGTCTTACTGCACCTTAACAGAAAACTATCCATGGAAGACCAGCTGTACATCATTGGCAGTGACATAGAACTGATGGTACACTGATCAATAGACATAATGCAAGCAAAACAGCCCTTAATAATGAATGATTCAAAATATAGAAATTGTTCAGTTGGCCGCCACAGAGGTTTTTTTCATGTTTATATCATTGTTTTTATCAGGTGGAAGCAGTCAGCACATCTGTACAGGATTCTAGTGTGCTAGTGCAGAGGAGCACCCTGGATCTGATCCTGTTCTGCTTTCCTTTCCACATGAGTCAGGTGACAATACTGATTTATTTAAGACTTCTTTCACCTTTATTTGTCCCAATGCTAAGAACATTTCCTAAAGTTCTCTCCGAGATCCATCTTTGTTGCTTCTCAGGTGGCATATTACCTGTCCACCTTTAAAACAGATATTTGTAGATTTGGTTTGAATTATGAGTTATTCACACTAGTCACAAAATAGAAATGTTAGTTTAAAGTATTTCACATAGAAATACTAACATTATACTGTAACTGTGTGGTTCATTTCAGGCAACTCGTCCAGACATGATCAGAATTCTGTCTGCAGCACTTCATGTTGTTCTAAGAAGAGACATGTCTCTGAACCGTAGACTGTATGCTTGGCTGCTGGGTGAGATATTGACACTTCACACACAAACTGTATGCCATCCATTCTTTTTATTTTTGTCCCAGCTTTCAATGATATGGCATTCCTTAGCCATATATTGCTTGTGTTTGCATATATCCAAGCAGATACACTACCGTTCAAAAGTTGTGGTCCATTAGATATTTTTTTATGTTTTTGAAAGAAGTCTCTTATGCTCACCAAGTATGCTTTTATTTGATCAAAATTACAATAAAATTATAATATTTGAATTATTATAACAAACTGTTTTATATAATATTTTAATGTATTTGAAAATGTAATTTATTCCTGTGATGGTGAAGAATTTTTAAGCAGTCATTGCTCCAGTCTTCAGTGTCACATGATCCTTTAGAAATCATTCTAATATGCTGATTTGGTGCTCAAGTCACTTTTCTTATTATTATCAATGTTAAAAACAGTTGGGCTGCTTAATATTTTTGTGGAACTTTTTTTCAGGACTTTTTGATGAATAGAAAGTTCAAAATAAAAATATTTTGTTATTTTGTAAATGTTTTTAATATTTTATCAATTTAATGCGTCCTTTCAAAATAAAAATATTCATTTCTTTAAAAATGATCTTACTGACCCCAAACTTTTAAATGGAAATGCCCATTAGCACTAAAAACAAACAAATTTCTTTGGAAAACTTGCACAGTAGCAATTATGAAATATTTGCTTATTAAAGGGATCCTATTATGCTCTTTTACAAAGTCTTGATTTTGTTTTGGGGATGTACTAGAACAGGCTCTCATACTAGGTTGTTCGAAAAACACATAATTTTTCACATATTTTACATTATTACAACACCTCTCTCCCCAGTCTGGCATGAACGGCTCGAATAGTTCCTGTATCAAATGAAGGCCCGCCTTCTGAAATATGCAATGTGCTGTGATAGGTTAGCTGGGCCAGTGTGTGTTGTGATTGGCAGCACTCGGCGCCTGGTCGGGAAATGTCACGCCCCTTACCATAGCCGCCTGCCAGCTTCAGTGTAAATATTGAGTCAAAATCAAATCAATTTGAGTGCGATTTAAACCCGGATGATTGTAACCACTCTAAGTTCGTCTGCCTTGGGAATGCTAGCGTGTCTCCGACATAGTGATAACACTCGTTGCCTTCTCTAGTGCAGCTCAGCCAGGTCTCATCCCATTCGTCGATAATTGTGATATCACAAATCCCGGAAAATATGCGTTGTAGTCCAAATGAGTCATTCGTTGTAGTTTTTGAAAAGTGATTTCTGTAAAATAAAATATCTCCTTCTGAAGTGGACTTTGAGCTTTGTAACTTTGCAGATCTTTTTTATGCTCAAACAGCAACATTACAGACTAAAGTTGAAAAAGTGAAAAAGCATAATAGCACCCCTTTAAAGACAGTTAATAAACAATTACAACTAACTAGTTGCAGTACATGCCGTACTTAATTTGATAACTTGATAGAAACAACTAAAATTTGCTGATTTTTTTTTTTGGTTGACCTTATTTTGTCTCTTACTTGCTGTCAATATGCTGTGGATGAATGCTGCGGTACGTTTATATGTCTACAAATAGCCTGTTATCATATTTTCATAAACACGTACTCATTTATTTCCTTGTATCTCTGTAAGTCAACAAAAATGATTACAAAAATTGAACATCTTTGTACTCATGTCAGTGTGCAAATTGTGTGCTTGGTGGTGTTTTCAGGCTTCGATAACAATGGTGTGCAAGCAGGCCCTCGCAGCACCCGACTCAGTAATCCAGAAGAGCACGTCACACACTACTTTAACACTCACTCCAAGGACATGCTTGTTCAGGTAAGGAAAAACCTAGAAGTTCAAAGCAGCGTATAAAGTACAAACGGTGAGAGTTTCACCCATTTTTTGAATGTAGCATTAGGGGTGCGAACCAAATTTTAAAGTCCCCATGAAATCAAAATTAAAGTTTTTTGGGTGTTAGTATGAATATGTTAGTCTTAAGGTTATCTATAAGGCAGTGTGCTCCAAAACAGTGACAAAATTCGCATTTAGAAGATCTAAGCATTCAAAGTTTGCAGTTCGTCACTTTCGCCAAAATGGCTCAGCCATCGTACTTCAGCTTCTCATCAAACTTTCTGTCCAATCAAATGCTCTCTAGAATCCGAAGCGCCCGCCCCCTACACTATAAAATAGACGCTGAAGCCGCGGCTGAAATCGGTCACTTGTCCACAGAATTAGTATTTTCTGTACAGTGAATGGAACGTAGTGCACTATATAGGGGACAGGGAACGATTCAAACAGTGTAAATATGCTTTCCATTGAGGA
>NW_015505275.1:932784-936938 GCF_001515645.1 Sinocyclocheilus grahami
TGTATCGGAGCTATTTGAATTCTACACAATGCTATATTTTATAGCAATATGGATGAGATTGTGGCTGGCATACCCTGTCAAATGTGGCTTTATGGCGCTCAACGGCTCTGAACGGCTCTAGCCCAAGCTGTGATATAAACTAACGCTATTGGCTTTTTTTAAAAGGGGCGGGGCTGTTTGATATGTCCCGCCCTGTCTTCCTGTTTCAGTTAAAATGATGTCAACACAGAGTAATGCTGCGTGTTTCTTTAAATTAAGAAGGATAGATGTGGCTCTTTTTGTTGTTTTGGGCTCTGGGCTCTGAGCATCAATGGGACATCAGAAATCCCTGGTGATCACAGTACTCTAAACAAATATTTTTCTAGACACAGAGAAATCAAAAGCAGTGAAAAAACTTCAAAAGTTCTCTTTCTTGTTTGAGTTTCCTTTTGTTGTAAGATCAAACCGTTTTTGTTATGTCTGCAGTGACACACAGGTGCATGCACACATTTAGTCAATAAGCCACTCTGTGAGTCTTCACTTCTCTCCATGTGGTCTACATGCATGGTTTAGCTGGCAGTGAGACACTGGTCCCAGTGCAGGCACAGACAGAGCTGCTCATTGCCATGCGTTTAAACCGTCCTGCTACCCCTGGGGTTGAGTTTGGGGCTTCAGCAGGGGGAGTTTTGTTTTTGGCATTTTCCTCTCTTGTTTTATTGGAGGGGGAATTGTTTGATTGCGTGCCATCTGGTTTGGACCACTTGTTGTATCTCGCTTGTTTTGGAAGTAGGTTATTGCAGGGACCGTCTGTTCCTCTGACTGTGCAGCCATGCGTTAGACCAAGTGTGAAATCCCTAAAGAGCTGAAACACACACACTTGCACAGGCATTCACAGTATAATGGAGATAACTTTTTTTCTCAAGGGTACTGCAGAGGAATCTATCTTTGGTACTTTTGTTACATTTAGACTTGTTACATGCCGTCTGTTCCTCTGACTGTGCAGCCATGCGTTAGACCAAGTGTGAAATCCCTAAAGAGCTGAAACGCACACACTTGCACAGGCATTCACAGTATAATGGAGATAACTTTTTTTCTCAAGGGTACTGCAGAGGAATCTATCTTTGGTACTTTTGTTACATTTAGACTTGTTACATTTTTTAAATGCATGTTATAGATCTTGTTATACAGTGGTTGCAAAAAATATTAGAACACTAGTATTTTCACCAGCTAAAAATGGTTTTAAAGGGTTAGTTCACCCAAAAATGAAAATTCTGTTATTAATTACTCACCCTCATGTCGTTCCAAACCCGTAAGACCTTCGTTCATCTTTCGGAACACAAATCAAGATATTTTTGATAAAATCTGAGAGCTCTCTGACCATCCGTAGACAGCAATGCAACTGCAATGTTCCCAGGTCCAGAAACGTAGCAAGGAAATCGGTAAAATAGTCCATGTGACATCAGTGGTTCAATCGTAATCTTACGAAGCTACGAGAATACTTTTTGTGAGCAAAGAAAACAATAATAACATAATTTATTCAACAATTCTTCTACCCGAGTTACCGTCTTCCGCCATTTTGGAGGGTACCCCAGAACGTAATAAACGTAAACAGTGTTGTTTACGTTCAGTAGACAGCGTGCGCATGCTGAATGTTGATTACATTCTGGGGTACTCTCCAAAATGGCAGAAATTACAGTTGAAACACTGATGTCACATGGACTATTTTAACGAATTCCTTGATACGTTTCTGGACCTGGGAACTTTTACATTTTGCCGTTAAATGTAATAATCCAGTGAGATTTTTGTTTGCACAACGAGTCTGACAACAGCCACTGCTCCACACAAAGATCTGACCTCATCATCAATTCAGTCTGTCTGGAATGACATGAAGAAACCGAACAAACTGAGACAGACTAAATCCAGAAGAACTGTGGCAACGTCTCCAAGATGCTTCAAGGTACCAACCTGCAAAGCTACTGAAAAATTATGCACAAGTGCACCTAGGGCAAAAGCTGCTTTAAACTCAAAGGATGGTCACACCAAATGTTGATTTAATTTAGTTAATAGAAATTAATTGATAGAGAAAATCTATTTATGACGTTATTTTTGACAACATCCTCATTTTAAAGCATTTTTACACAAGTGCCTAAAACTTTTAACAGTACTGTAGCTTTGCAGGTAGGTTTCTTGAAGCATCTTGGAGACATTGTCACAGTTCTTCTGGATGTAGTGTGTCTCAATTTGTTCGGTTTCTTTGTCATTCTAGACAGACTGGATGATGATGAGATCAGATCTCAGTGCGGAGCACTGGCTGTTGTCAGACTCCTTGTGCAAAAAAACAAATCTCACTGAATTATTACAATTACTGGCAAAATGAATGTTTGGAAATGTAAACTGATATTTCCTACTGACACACTACAGCAAAAAATAGAAATAACTGACTTAAAACCATTTTTAGCTGGTTAAAATACTGGTGTTATAATAATTTTGGCCACCACTGTAGATTGTGAAGGATTCATCCATGTATATATTTCATTTGTGTATGTATATACAGTGCTGTGTGAAAGCTTGTGAACCATTTAGAATTTTCTATAGTTCTGCATAAATATGACCTAAAACATAATTAGATTTTCACACAAATCCTGAAAGTAGACAAAGAGAATCCAATCAAACAAAGGAGACAAAAATATATACTTTGTCATTTATTTATTGAGAAAAATGATCCGGTGTTAAATATTTGTGAGTGGCAAAAGTATGTGAATCTTTGCTTTCAGTATCTGGTGTGACCCCCTTTTACAGCAGTAACTATAAGTAACGTATTTTGTAACTGCTGATCAGTCCTGCACAACTGCTTGTAGGAATTTTAGGCCATTCCTCAGTACAGAACCACTTCAACTCTGTGATGTTGGTGGGTTTCCTCCTATGAACTGCTTGCTTCAGGTCCTTCCACAAAATTTCATTTGGATTAAGGTCCGGAACTTGACTTGGCCATTCCAAAACATTAATTTTGTTCTTCTTTAACCATTCTTTGATAGAACGACTTGTGTACTTGGGGTTGTTGTCTTGCTGCATGACCCACTTTCTCTTGAGATTCAGTTCTCGGACAGATGTCCTGACATTTTCCTTCAGAATTTGCTGGTATAATTCAGAATGCATTGTTCCATCATTGATGGCAAGCCGTCCTGGACCAGATGCAGCAAAACAGGCCCAAACCATGATACTACCACCACCATGTTTCACAGATGGGATAAGGTTCTTATGCTGGAATGCAGTGTTTTCTTTCTCCAAACATAACGCTGCTCATTTAAACCAAAATGTTCTATTTTGGTCTCATCCATCCACAAAACATTTCTCCAGTATTCCTCTGGCTTGTCCACATGATCTTTAGCAAACTGCAGATGGGCAGCAAGGTTCTTTTTGGAGAGCAGTGGCTTTCTTCTTGCGACTCTGCCATGGACACCATGGTTGTTCAGTGTCCTCCTGATGATAGGCTCATAAACATTAACATTTGCCAATGTGAGAAAAGCCTTTAGTTGCTTAAAAGTTAGCCTGCAGTCCTTTGAAACCTAGTGGACTTTTACACGTCTTGCTTTTAGAGTGTTCTTTGTTGGTGGACCACTCCTAGGGAGGGTAACAGTGGTCTTGAATTTCCTCCATTTGTACACAATCTGTCTGACTGTGGATTGGTGGGGTCCAAACTCTTTGCCACTAGAGATGGCTTTGAAACCTTTTCTAGCCTGATGAGCAACACCAACTCTTTTTCTGAGGTCCTCGGAGATCTAATTTGTTTGTGCCATGATACTCTTCCACAAACATAACCAAACTTTGATAAATCCCTGTTCTTTAAATAAAACAGGGCACACACTGACACCTGATAGTCATCTCACTGATTAAAAACTCCTTTGAACAGATGGACTCTAGTTTCACCTTCAAATTAACAGCTAAACCTAGAGATTCACATACTTTTGCCGCTCACAGATATGTAATATTGGATAATTTTCCTGAATAAATAAATGCCAAAGTATGTATTTTCATCTCATTTGTTTGACTGGGTTCTCTTTGTCAACTTTCAGGACTTGTGCAAAAGTCTGATTATGTTTAGGTTATATTTATGCAGAAATATAGAAAATTCTAAAGGGTTCACAAACTTTCAAGCGGCACTGTATGTATATATA
>NW_015505275.1:936994-958014 GCF_001515645.1 Sinocyclocheilus grahami
ATATATATATATATATAGCTACTTTTGTTTCATTTTAACTTTAAGAACTTACTAATACTGTTAAAATGAATCTTTAGCAAAGATTTGTTTTTCACACTGTACATTATCGTTTATTATTGTTACTGACCAGGATTTTATTGTCAGTACATGCCTAAATTTGCCTGTCTGTGTGTTTGTAGGCCATGGTGGGGATCTTGCAGGGGAAGGCTAGAGGAGGGGAGGAGGAGAGCATCCTGATGCACGACTTAAAGCCGTTTCGCATTCTCATCAGCCTTCTCGACAAGCCTGAGCTGGGTACAGCCATTACTACATGATGTCTATGGTAGACAAATGCTTAGACTCACAGAAAGAGTGCTTGCAATTGCCTTGATGCCTTTTTGTCTACTTCATTTAGGCCCAGCAATCTTAGAGGATATTCTGATCGAAGTGTTTCGCACCCTGCACACTCAGTGCCGCGCTGAGTTGGACCTTCAGAACCAAAACCCTTTCAGCAAAGACCAAACTCAGCTTAGCAGGTCTGCACTGCTTTTATCTCACTAATAGTTTTACATTATACAGTTGTATTGCAATATTTTCAGTGTAAATATATTTTGTGGTGTTGTTTTTCAGCAAACTCAGAGAGAACAAGAAAACAGCAGAGCTCATTAAAACCGCCAACCTTTTGTTTAACTCCTTTGAGCCCTACTACATGTGGGATTATATTGCATGCTGGTTTGAGGAGTGCTGCAGGTGTGTGTGTGGAATATTGGGAGAAAAATATAATGTATTTTTGTTCCATTCTTACTTAACCTCTTTCTCTTTTTGTAGGTGGACTCAGAGCAGTCATAACCCTGGAAAGACTATGAGCTCTGAGACATCAGCACGCTCATTGGTTGAGTTCTGTGAGCTGGTGGACTTCTTGTTGGACATTGTATCTTTGGTTGGTAAACTTTAATTTAGCAATTGAAATGTTTAGATTACTGCTTTATTATTCCCCATTATCCATTTTCTACTTTTAAAAAGTGACTTTTTGATAGCTAGAAACAGTAATTCATGTAAACATGCTGAGATTTAGATGGTCTAATCTCCATTCATGTTTCTTTATATTAGTTATTGGCAACTAAACTACATTTTAGTGACACTTGGATTGTCTTAGCCTCATAGTTTAGACATTTTCTACATGTGTACACATTTTTATGTGTTAATGTCCTTGTGAAAGTTTGAGAGATCATCTTGGTCTTAGTTTCTCTAACACTGGTTGTGAATGAACCAATCAGGGTTTCTGAAGTGTGTTTTCTGGCCTCTGCTCTGCTCGCTTCTGCCTGTCTGAAAATCTCTGCTCTCTTTTTCTTCCCTCGAAGCCTACTAGAAGCATGAGGGTTATCTGCCAGGTACGGTACTGCTCTTACTTGCCTCCTCACCTCACCTCACCTTCACTTCACTCTAATTGTTTGGCTACCTTCCCAGAAACATCCATATTAAAGTGCCTGTAATCACTTCAGGTTTTCCATTTCCCTCTCCCTGCTTGCTTAAAAAAAAAAGACAAAAATAAATGCCACTTCAGCTTCACACCGCTCACATACTCTGATCTGAAATGCCATGAAAACAGATAAGCGGAGTGATACAAAAATTAAGATGTCTCTATGCTGTTCTATTAAATTATATTCAAAATGTTATGATATATGATTACATCAAAAGAATTGCTCATGTTTATGTATGGATGTTGTGGAAGGTAGAACCATAAACTTGCATGTGCTCACCAATTAAAAAGCTTGTTACTCCTTTTTACTCCACACATTAAGCCTAATTTGTTCTTATTTGCTGTTGTAGTTTTGTTAACCATCACTTGTAATGTATAATACTGACTTAATGCAGATATGGGGCTCCTGCTGCCTTAATATTAACGAAGAACTGAACCTCACTCCTGTCTTTTTGTCTGTCTAGGAGACGTACATTGAGATCCAGACAGAGCACCTACCTCAGTTGCTGCTTCGGATGGTTTCTGCTCTTACCACACACCTGCAGGCACTGGGGCTCAGAGAGCTCACCCACTGTCTGCGCCTCTGCTCGAAGATCCTCAGCAAAGTCCAGCCCCCTCTGGTGTCGCCCCTTGTACTGCCCTCTGGTCCATCTTCTGCCGCAACTACCCCTTCCGCTAAAGACAAAGATGAGAAAAGGGTGAGAGTAGACAATCAAATTATTAAAACATGTTCAGTGAATACATACTCCAAGCCAGTTTACATATATGACTGAATTTCTATATAAATTACATCTTTATCTGTACATTATAAACTTAAGCTAAAGCATACTATATGCAGGGTTTACACAGTTGTGGAAAAACTGGGGACAAACATGGAAAAGACATGAAAGTTTTCCATGACGATATAAAGAAATTTTATTTCATGATATCTAAATTAATATATATATAGCCTACATACACACATACATAGTTATTTTTTATAAAAAAATAAAGCAAATTACACACCATAAGAAAAAATACAATATATACACATTAATTAAACTTGTTTTTCTAATACAGTAGGTTTAACATGTATACTTTATTTAACATCTTTTGTTGTTTGATTAACATTAATGAGACAGACAGGTATTTAATTAGGCTGCTGTCCCTTTAAGACGCAATGAATATAATATACTGACATGCATCTGGTTTTCACCCACCTGAACTCACTTAAGCCATAACCGTCTGTATTTATGTGAAATACTCCACACGATTTACATTTTGACAGCTGTGTGTGTATTTAACAATTAAGGCGCAGGCAGAACTGATCGCAGCGGCCGAGACAGCGCTTCTGTGTGTCTGTCATTCAGCGTGATTTTGCACATTTGTCCCGCATTCACTTACTCCAAGTTAATCGATAACGAATTGTGAGTGGATGGTAATTTGGTTCTACGACAAGCTTACTTGCCTTTGTCATAATTGTGGGGTTTTAGTGAACATTTTATTATTAATGAATATTCAAAGTTATTAGTATTGTTTTAATATATGTAAATGTTGACTATTTACTCTTCCCTCAGTAGCTGATAAAATAAATCAAAAGAAAGTAATAGAATCCAATTTGAATTGTAGTCGCTTTGAGAAGCTTTTATTCAAACCCAACTAGGGAAATACATTGGCACCAGTGCACAGACAGATTGTGATGTTAGACTGAAACATAAAACTTTCACTCTCATCTCTGCCCTGTGCTTCATGTACAATTTGTTTAGGCTTTCCTCACAGGGAATATGTAGTATAGATTAAACAGTAGCTTGACTTAATTGTTCAGGGTTTCAGTGCTGAAATGTACTCTTTTCTTCTCTGACTTTGTACATTACTCAGTACTTTATCTAACTGCCAATATCAACAGTACTCTGTCAACTTAGAATGTCTCTAATTGTTTTAAAGTCTTTGAAAATGGTCTCTACAGCATTAGACTGTTCAAGACAAGCCAAAATGGCCTGTTTGTTATACAAGCACTGACCTGGAAACAACCATCTTGTTGCCTGATGGTGTGTGTCTTCCACTGACTCCCTGCTCTGGGTCTAGTAGACTGGATGGTCCTCCCTCATGACATAAGTTTGTTAGGGTGTGTGTGCGCCATGACCTGTTTGCTACCTTACTAGGACTATGCGTCTTTATCTTAAGTGAAGCTTTATCAAAATTGTGCCAGATTCCCTGGATGGTGCCAGCATGCAGGGAGAGAAAGCAAGGGAATAGGGATGAGACGTTCATGCACAGCTGAGTTCCCCTCTCTAGTGGGAGCCAAGTCTAGCCTCTGAGGCCCAAGAGTCTGTCATTTCCACTCAGGTGAAAATGACCTTCAACCTCTCAAGCTCTCGCCTTTTCCTCCTCTGGGGCTTATGTAGCACACTGTTTGCCACCTGAGTCTGGCTCTGTGCTACTACACGGTTCTGTGATTGGAACCACTTAGTTGTGGATGTATGAATGTTTTATAGCCAGCCCACAGTGTGATGGGAAGGGCTTCATGTAAAAGTGTAGGACTGCAAGAGTTCTGGGGAAAAAAGGCCTTTGGCAAGCATAGAAATATTTGCAGCTGTACAGGTGCATCTCAATAAATTAGAATGTCGTGGAAAAGTTCATTTATTTCAGTAATTCAACTCAAATTGTGAAACTTGTGTATTGAATAAATTCAATTCACACAGACTGAAGTAGTTTAAGTCTTTGGTTCTTTTAATTGTGATGATTTTGGCTCACATTTAACAAAAACCCACCAATTCACTATCTCAACAAATTAGAATATGGTGACATGCCAATCAGCTAATCAACTCAAAACACCTGCAAAGGTTTCCTGAGCCTTCAAAATGGTCTCTCAGTTTGGTTCACTAGGCTACACAAGCATGGGGAAGACTGTCTAAATGTATATAATAATATAATATATTTTCGACATGATGCAAATAGGAATTTGCAAAACTGCATATTTTTTTTAAATCGACTAGTTGGTGGGATGCCTGAATGGAAAAAAAAAGAAAAAAAACCTGTCTGAGATGTAACACAATACTTTAAAGGGTTAAAATAAAAAATGTTTGTTTTCTTCTGCGCTGATAGCCTAGTGGTTAGCGCACTGACATATAGTGCAACTGCACCTCTGGTGACCCGGTGTTCGAGTATCGACACGTGGTCCTTTGCCAATCCCGTTGCCAACTATCCACCCCACGCTCTCCAGTAATTCTCTGCTAAAAGCATGAAAAAGGCCAAAAAAAAGTTTTTACTTTTGCAAACAGTTTTTACTTTTACTGTGAAACAGTGAAGGATACTGTTGTCTGCAAGCTAACTAAAAGTACCACACCTGAAAATACAGAAATTAATCCAATATATTTAATTTGACTTTATGAAACTACCTTGACTGTGAAACTGTTTAGGTTTTGCACTGTGGTGTCTTGCTAAAGGGTAATGAATATAAACTTTTTCATTCCCTATCTTTCTCAGACTCTACCAGTCCCCCTTGAAGTCTCTGGGAGCACTGATGTATTTGATGATGGCGAGAATGCTTCTAGCAGCCGGTTGTCAGAAAGTGGATTTACTGACTTCATCCAGTATCAGGCAGAACGTGGGGAGCAACCTGATAACATGCACCATCCCGAAGATGATGCATCCAGCCCTGAAGATGTACCAATTCAACCCAAATCTGGGCTCAGTAGTTCAGCCCACATCAAGCCCCAGGACAAGCCAGTGATGCAGTGCTGCCTTGAGCATTTCCAGCAGTTCCTTTCTTGCCTAGTGAGGCTTTACATTACCCCAGGTGGTCAGACAGAGGCAGGGAAGAGCTGCAGTGCAGAAATGGACACTCTAACTGTGGTGGCTGATAAAAGACGCACAAGTGGGTTTGAGGAGCAGATGTCTTATGAGCAGATGGAGTGTCTGGCTGCATTCACTGCTGCCTGCCAGCTCTTCCTGGAGTGCTCTAGTTTTCCAGTCTACATTGCTGAGGGAAACCTAAAGTCATCATCCACTAGAGAGGAACAGGCAGGTAAAAATTACCTTCTGTTGCCATTTCCTAACTTTAACCCTTTACCCAGGTGTGACCAGGACACTGTTTTGCTTGACTGCCACCCTGAAACATAACTCAAGAAAAAAAAGTGTTGGTTATCACTTTAGTATACAATTCCTTACATGCATAATTGCACAATCTACATTTTTTTCACATGGATTATACCTTTATCAAATGCAAAGGGATTCTGGGGCAGTTCATGAGTATCATTTATATAAATACAGGTTTTGTTTCACACTCAAAATCCTTTTATGTAGCATATTTGTTTTGTGCCAATGCTTGCCCAACAGGTGAGAGTGTTCAGCCAGCGTTGTGGCTTCAGACCCTGATGGATGCGTGCTGTTCAGCTGCTGATTTCAGTATTCAAGCGGTGGCGATCTCACTTGTAATGGACCTTGTCGGACTCACACAGTCTGTAGCTATGGTGACAGCTGAGCATGTGGCAAGTCCAGACTCGGGCCAGCCAATGAGTCCGAGCCAGGGGCGTGTTGCAGTGGTGATTCGACCGCCACTCACACCGGGTATCTTGAAGTACATTGCAGAGAAAACCAATTTCTTCAAGGTGTGCATTATTTCCTTACTCAATTGCATTTTTTGTAGTCTCTCCTTCTATCTTGATCACCTCCTCACTTCTTTCCTGTAGAGTGTAGGTCTTATCTTATGGGATCAGTTGGGAGAGGAGACCCCCCAGCACCACAAGCGCAGTGTGGAGCTCTTTTACCAGCTTCACAATTTGGCTCCCTCACCCAGCATTTGTGAAGATGTCATTAGCCAGCAGCTCATGCATCGTGACAGGGTCAGTCATACATGCACCCCATACATACATGCACACCCCACTAACAATTGGCATAGAGTTGCACAACTATACATGCACAGATTTGTTTTCACTATTCACTATTCACTATTCACTATCTATTACCAAATTTTATTTTAGAGAATACGTCTGGAGGCTCATGTAAAATTCTCAGTTCTTTGGCACCTAACCAGAGACTTGAATATCACCAAGTCCTCCCCTTTCAATCGGACCTTTGACAGGTAACAGCACTTCTATGGTAGAAGTCATCTAAATATGCAAAAACAATTGTTCAGTCACCTCACTATTCTCTTCCTCTTGTAGGTCTCTGTTTATCATGTTAGACAGCCTCAGTTACTGGGATGGCTCTGCAAGTGCTGTTGGCAGGGCCTGGCTGAACCAGGTTTTGCAGAGACATGACATAGCTCGTGTTCTTGAACCTCTACTGCTTTTGCTGCTGCACCCTAAAACCCACCGTGTATCCATACAACGGGTTCAAGCACAACGTCACTGGACCCAGGTCTTTTCCAACCCACCGGAACAAGAGTCCTCTGAACCTATCTACATGAGGGATATGGGTTGTACTGAAAGTAAGAGTTTTTTTTTAGCAATTTAAAAAGATTTAGCATCTCCATATTTTTTTTACCAAAACAAGTTAATGCTAACAAACATGCATTTGTCTCCTCTTCAGATTATAACCAGATATCAGGGGATGGCCACAGGGGTGTCCAAGCGTGTAGCAGATGCCTCCTATTGGATGATATAGAACCCTTTAGTCTCACAGTTAACCCTTTGAGTGACAGTCTTTCTCTCTTGAGCCTCAGCAGTGAGAACCTGCAGCTCTGTGGCGAATATCAACCTCCTGATCAGCAGGGGGAGCACCAGAGCTCAGATTCAAGTGGCTCTCAGTCATCCACTGTAGACAATGGCAGCTTTGATGAACTGGAGGGAGGTGGTAGCACTATTAATATATCTGATCCTGTAATTTGTCAATCTGTTTCATTAGAGGAAGAGTCCTTGCACAAGGCAGTGTCTGCTGTGCTTTTTGAGGTAGTGGACAGGGTGGTGCAAATGGTGGAGAAAGAGTCCTCTGAGACACCATCTCCTGATGGCTGGCCTCAGACAGACTCTGACAGTTCCAACTTGTCCACCGATATGTCCAATGGCCCATGCATCACCCTTGCCCCCTTCTCAAACACCCAACCTAGAACGCTCCCAGAACTGGTTGCAGGGGGAACCTTGGAGTTCCTGGCTGTGGCTTCAATTGATGCTTCAGGGGAAGAAGAACATCGGGAAGGCATTGCTCGCCATAGCTCCTCTCCTTCGATCATTATGCTGCCCGATGATGGTGGCAATGCTGCCACTGAGCAGAGTCTCCAGGTTGATGACCCCCACCGCAAACGAAGCCAAAGCAGCACCCAGCTCAGCCTAAAGGGCAAGATTATGGAGCGTCTGGTTGATAAATCCCCAGGAGCCAAGCCCAAAATCAAAAAGGTCAAGAGGAAAGATGATGAGAGACGCAAGACCAACCAGGCCGAGAAGAGCCGGCCACCCAGCATCTTCTTTGGTGACAGTCTTGACCTGGAAAACTGGTACAGCTGTGGGGAAGGAGAGGTGTCAGAGATTGAGAGTGACATAGGCTCACCCAGTGGTGAGGCTGCTAGTGGGGCAGGAGGATCTCGCACCTCTGGGTCACCTCCTCGTTTTAACGTCCATCCCCTATACCAGCATGTGTTGCTGTACCTTCAGCTTTATGACTCCTCTCGGACTCTACATGCTCTCTCTGCCATTGCAGCCATGCTACGTGCTTCACCAGCAGGATTTGTGAGCGCCATCTCCACCACCAGCATAAACAACACATACACACCGCAGCTCTCTCTTCTGCAGAACCTGCTAGCACGCCATCGCGTCTCTGTTATGGGCAAAGACTTCTACTGCCCCATCCCGCAGGACTCGCACTCCCACTCCTTCCGAAGTGCCATGTTCCTGGAGATCATCATCTCCCTTTGCCTCTATTTTCTGCGCAGCTATTACTCAGCCCATGTGGCCGCCACATCACAGGACCTGGCAGGCAACCACGCCATGCAACTGACCAGTGTGGAGGTGTTGACTTTGCTCTTCAGTGAGCTTGTCAAAGTCACTGGGGGCTCAGCCAAGGGCTTTGCAAGCTTTATTTGTGACGTATTGTCCAAATGCAAGGTGCAGAAGGTAGTGCTACACTGCTTGCTATCCACCATCTTTAGTGTACAGAAGTGGCATGAACACCGTGTCCGTGGCACCAACGTGGCTGCGGTTGAGGAGGGCCTTTCAGAAGACAGTGTCATCAACCTGTCAGAGGACCAGTTGGACAACTGCAGCGCCATACAGTCACAACTCTTGCGTCTGCTGCAGAGCGTGGTGGTGTTGGAGCACCGTGTGATGATCCCAGTGGAAGAGGGTGGTGAGGGAGTTCCAGGGTCGACTGGGTCTAGTGGAGGACCTAATGGCCTTGGGGCTGGGTTTGAGCTGATTGGAGGCGAGGTAGAGCATGTCAACCCGCAACAACCTATGACTTCCCTGCAATACCTGCATGGGCAACCCATCACAGCTCAGGGCATGTTTCTGTGTGCTGTGATTCGAGCCCTGCATCAGCATCATGCTTGCAAGATGCACCCACAGTGGATTGGCCTTATTACAGCCACTCTGCCATACATGGGAAAAGTCCTTCGGCGAGTAGTTGCATCTGTTACGCTTCAGCTGTGCAAAAACCTTGACAACCTTATCCAGCAATACCGCTATGAGATGGGCCTCACGGACACCAGGTACTCATCCACTTCAGTTATGTAGCAGAGAAACAGATTCATATGGCACAGCGTGTTATTATTGAAATCTTTAAAACTGTTAATAAAGAGTATAATCACAAACTAATTGGTTATTTTGGCTTGAAGTCATGTGGTAGTATATTTGCATCCACAAGAGGACACTGTTCACCATCAGTTCCTCAGTTATTGCCCTAACAATGTCATGGCAGGCTTTAAAAGGCACTTTAGGGAGTATAAATTAAATACTATGCACTTTTGAAGTAATACTTCGTTTATGAAGATAAATGTGTGTTTGTGTGTACGCTGTGTGTACTTTTAGGCCCCAGTGGATGGCACTGTGCATCCCTCCTGACCTGATTCTGACTGTACTAGAAGGAATGACAGCCATAATCCATTATTGTCTGCTGGACCCAACATCACAATATCACCAGGTGAGGGAGCTAGCTAGCCATGTTTGTGTTTCACGGCTCCTAAATGCTGAATGAAGTGGACAAAAATAAGTGAATGATACTTTTATTTACTGTATGTATGTGTATTTGTATGCATTTATAATAATGAATGCATTCTTTTTTTCAGTATTAATTAGTGCTTACTGCTTAGGTGTGGGCTTTGAATTAGAGATTTTCGTAATCTTTATGTGCATGCATTCCTCAGCTGCAGGCAAATGTAGATCAGAAGCACCTTGCAGAGGCCCGTGCAGGGATTCTCTCCATCTTGCACACCATTATGTCCTCTGTAACCCTGCTGTGGGGCGTTCTCTATCTGGCTGACAGTTCTGACAGGCCAGCTGAAGCTTCAGCCTGCTCCACCTCCAATATCAACCTAGGATCCACAAAGGTACCATGAGGAGACTGGACTTGTGCCTTGAGACATGTGATGACTGTGCTTTAATGCTTCTTGTAGTCCATGTGCTGTGCTAACTAGAATTGTTTTCATGGGTTGTTCCCAGAATCTCAGGCAGCAAATTCTAGAGCTGCTGGGTCCAATCTCAATGAATCACGGGGCTCACTTCATGGCCGCTATTGCCTATGTGTGGAATGAAAGGAAGCAGGCTAAAACTTCATCCAGGAACAAGGTATGACCTACACCAGAAGTCAGTGGTTAGTTTTGTACCTTGACACTACAAAACAAACATATTTCATCTGTGTGCCTGTGTTTTAGGTAATTCCCATTGCTAGTGAGGAACAGCTTCTCCTTGTGGAACTTGTTCGTTCAGTAAGTGCCATGCGAACGGAGACGGTGGTACAGACAGTGAAGGAAGTCCTAAAGCAGCCCCCAGCCATCGCCAAAGAGAAGGTATAGCAACAAATACACCCGACTATTCTTGTAATTCCTCTCCAGTCACTGTCTGTTACTGCTGTAGGTTTTAAAGGTGGTTTTAAGACTCACCTTCGCCTTTCTTCATTTTATAGAAGCATCTTTCCCTGGAGGTCTGCATGCTTCAGTTTTTCTATGCTTATGTGCAGAGGCAAGTGAACTCTACTAATATCAGTATATGCCAAACGTATTGTTTAAATTACTCTGTCAGTCTCACTGCTCTTTCCTTGTCTACTTTAGAATTCCAGTGTCTAGTCTGGTTGATAGCTGGCCATCACTCTTGGCATTGCTAAAGGACTCTGTCCAGCTCAGTCTGCCTGCTCCAGGACAGTTCCTTATACTAGGGTAAGTGCTTTCTCACTAGCACAGCCATAATTTAATTTTGAAAGTACATTCATTTAGTGGTTTTACTTATAAATGGTGTGGAATGAAAGAGAATGAATGTGTCTAATAACAAATTATATGAAGTAAACCCTGTTATAAATGTAAAGTTTACCCAGTGGTTTCATTTTGAAAATAGACACGTATACAAGATGTTGATTTGGTCACTTTAGGCTTACACATATATTTATTGAAAGATCACAAATTACCAGTAAAAAAAAAAAAAAAAAGACTTCATTAACTATAAAACACATTTTATTGGAATGTCCTTTTTAAACAATATTAAGCAACATTTTATTCAGAAACCTCATTAATGGACATCTTTAAAAATATTTCTCCTGTGAAAATTCTTGAGAACTTATATAATTGATATATCTGTTACATTGTTGTTAGAAAATATTGTTAAATTATTGTTACGATTGATTACAGTAAGTATTAGAAATTAATTTGAATGTTTTCTTTAGTGTATTGAATGAGTTTATTCTAAAGAATCCCACCCTGGAGAGCAAGAAGGACCAGCGAGAGCTACAGGTGACATTTCACTCACTCTCCACCCTTACTTCCATTAAAAGTACAATGTTTTTTTATATGGTTTACATGGTTTGACTTGGTGTCAGCTCTTTCGCTTACACGTTTTTTTTCAACGCCACATTAAATTATAAAACCATGATTCCACAGGATGTGACCCATAAGATCGTAGAGGCCATTGGCACGATTGCAGGCTCATCCTTAGAACAGACCACATGGTTGAGGCGAAACCTGGAGGTCAAACCCTCCCCTCAGATCTTGGTGGACGGGGCCAGTCTGGAGGCCGATGTCGAAGGTCAGTGACTATCAGTGTTTTTGCAAGGCATATCCCATGTACGTCGACTCATGTTTGCATGCACATCGGCGTGAGTGTATGGCGAGTCTCTCACTAACACTGTGCATTTCAGATCTAATGCTCACAGTGATGGAGGCCTCCAGCTTCACTCCATCTGTGTACAGCGTTCACGCCCTCACATTGTTGGCTGAGGTAAACACAGAATGTTAAATCCACACTAATTTCCTTCTTCAAATACACATAAAAGCCAAATCTACCACAGTCGGTGCAGCAGATAACATTTGTAGGGAAACTGGAATGTTGCATTGGTATCAAGCACACCAGGAACATTCACAGGTCATCAGAGAACGTGCCCTGCCTGCCCTGCCCTACTTGTCTCGTATTTTTGCTTTGTTGTGTTAATTTGGCTTTCTGTGGTTTGCATTAATATGCTCATGTATGCATGGGTGTCTTTGCAGGTCTTGGCTCATCTATTAGATATGGTCTTCTACAGTGATGAGAAGGAGAGAGTGATTCCTCTGCTGGTCAACCTCATGCATTATGTTGTGCCCTATCTGCGCAACCATAGGTATTTAGTCTTCAAAATCCAAAACTTGTAGACACAGGATGAGGAATTGACAGTTAATTGGACACAAAGTTGCTGAAGCTGCTTCAATATCTTGGATGTTGTAATTCAAATATATTAAAGGGATCAAGATCTTGTTGCTCTGTCCTCTTTTCCACCAGTGCTCACAATGCCCCCAGTTATCGTGCATGTATCCAGCTGTTGAGCAGCCTCAGTGGTTATCAGTACACCCGGAGAGCTTGGAAGAAAGAAGCCTTTGACCTGTTTATGGATCATACATTTTTCCAGATGGACTCCTCTTGCGTCAGCCAGTGAGTACTGTACAGCACATGTCCTTTCTTCTTGTCGCAGTGGTTTTACTGCCACTCACAGGGCAATGTAACCTCTAGTTGACCACATCTCTCTCTTTCAGCTGGAGAGCAATCATAGACCACCTGATGACTCATGACAAAACCACTTTCAGAGACCTGATGAGTGAGTCTATCCTTTCTACTAAATGGACTATCCAGCTGCGCCCATCTTATTGCTTTATCGGCATCATCGAGCTGATGTTTTTTTGAGCGTTGTAGAACTTGCTAACATTTTGTATATGTGCAGCCCGAGTTGCCGTGGCTCAGAGCAGCTCTCTGAGTCTTTTCACCAATCGAGATGCAGAGCTTGAGCAGAGAGCCATGCTACTCAAACGACTGGCCTTCACCATCTACAGCAGCGAGGTGGACCAGTACCAAAAATACTTGCCAGACATCCAAGGTACACACATCCATTGATTTCAATGGGGATGGTGAGATATGTGCTTTTGGGAAAACTAATATGCTATTTTTTTTTTGCTTGACTTCAAACTAACTTGGCTCTTTCCACACCACCAAAATCAAGGGCCGAGGCCGATGTCATGCAGACTTGCCTGTAAAATTCTTGGGCTGTATCCCTAGACACTATGAGCACTTTGTTCACTAGAAGTGCTGTGGCATTCTCTGATGAGATACGGGAATTCATTTAGCATGACACTCATAGTGTATAGGTATTCTCAAGCAGAGGTTGAGTGCACGTTGTTTGTACACTTATTATTGCAGTGCATTATGGGATTGAATAAGTGCATTTGTTAATGTCCACTATGGTTTTGGACACTACTACAATTGGCTGCCCCCATAATTACTGCACTATAAGTGTATAGGCAGCAGTTTTGGACACTGAAAATAATCCTGAAGACCTTGGTTCAGGTGTGTTTATTTTGGATTGGACCTAAGCTCTGCAGGGTAGTGGACCTCCAGGAGCAGGACTGGACACCCCTGTTCAAAATGTATCTTATTCATTTCTAAATGTCCAAGTTTTGATGTGTTGAAGACCCTACAATTGCACTAGTACCCTGATAAAGCATAAAATAAGCTGTAAATAATATGTTGATGTGATTTCAGAGCGTCTTGTGGAGAGCTTACGACTCCCTCAAGTGCCCATCCTCCATGCTCAGGTCTTCCTCTTCTTCAGAGTGCTGCTACTGCGCATGTCCCCCCAGCACCTGACCTCACTCTGGCCCACTATGATCACTGAGTTGGTGAGGATATGACACACCTTGCACATTTACATATTACATATAATCATAAGCAAGATGTAAGCTCTGATTCTGAAATAACTAGGCCTGTCGCAATAATCAATATATCGACTTATTGCGCAATATATGTACATGACCTCAATCATTTTTAGTGACGCAATATATCGCCCATTATATTTACTTAAATTAATGTCACTATGTTTTGTACATTCCACTTGCGCCTGTGTCTTTTGCAGCTTCTCGCACATAATGTGGTGTAGTCATGAGGAGCTAGTTCAAATTTAAAAAAAGCTTCTACAAACAAAGTTTAATCTGCAGATTTGGTCTTGTTTTGGGACCTGCGCCTTTGTGCATACGGACATCTGACTGCTGAGTAGTGATTGTGTTTTTCAGCAATAGTGTGCACCCTTAATTTACAGAGAAAAGAAGGTCAGGGAAAAATCGGTAGATGGAAAAATCTCCATACAAGTTCTTTGTGCATTTTTCGTTTTTTTTCTACTTGTTACTTTGTACTTTTCGTTAAATGTTTAATTACTATTTATTCAAGTTTTTTAAGGTATCTAATATTTTGATACTTAATTTCCATGATCTAAATATTCTTAAAAATGTAAAGTTTGTTGTCATTTGGAAGTATGTAGGCCGCCTTGCATTATTATGCTGTTACATTATGATTATATATTCAGTGGCATAAAATGGTCTTTAAAATGACAATAATATCGCTTATCGCAATTATTTCTAGGGCAATATATCAGACAACAAAAAGCTGTTATCGTGACAGGCCTAGAAATAACAGAAGTTCCTGGGGACAATCTAAAGAGGAATAGTTATTTGGTGGACTTTTTTGTCTCATTTCTTTAGCACAGTTCAATACGCTTGTTTGTTTCTTCCTTCAGGTTCAGGTTTTCTTACTCATGGAACAGGAACTCACTGCAGATGAGGACATCACCAGGTACTCATTATTTAAGGCTACGTTTACACGACAACGATGTAGTCAAAAACAGAAAAGTTTTTCCCTTGCGTTTTTAAAAAGTTTCACGTATACACGACAACGTTTTCAAAACGATTCGCATTTACACATATCTGTGAAAATGGCCAAAAACGCTGTATTACGTATGCCAGGCCAGTAGTTGGCACTGTCACCTTGTTAGTGAACAGTACCTGTAGGGAAGTGATGATTATATGTTGTATATGTTGCGTCTCTGCTGTTGGTTGTAATATTGGTGAAGTAAATCCACACTTTGCTGAAGAAGCGTTAGCAAACTCTTGAGCAGCAATGACAGTACCATGTACTCCACCATTGTTGTGTATGTTTGTTCGTGCTTGCCTTTAAAATTGACACGTACTGCACATGTCTACATAACTAACACGTACTACGCACGCGCATGACGTCACGAGCAGACGTAACGGTGCCGTTTTCAAAAACTTGCACTTTGAAATCCATTTTCAAAAATATGCGTTTTCAGTCCCCAAAACTCTGTTGTCGTTTAAACAAACAGGCAAAACATATAAAATTGCCCGTTTTTTGGCTGAAAACGTCGTTGTGTAAACGGCCCCTAAATCTGTAGCAATCAATATTTTAGCTGTTTTATCTTTTCGTTTTTGTTTGAGAAGTAGAATCTTGTACAGTTTAAGACATTATGGGTGATTCTGTATGTTGAATTCTGATGTGGTTCCTGGTTTCTCCAGGACCTCAGGTCCCTCTCTTTTAAACAAACAGGCAAAACATATAAAATTGCCAGTTTTTTGGCTGAAAACGTTGTTGTGTAAACGGCCCCTAAATCTGTAGCAATCAATATTTTACCTGTTTTATCTTTTCGTTTTTGTTTGAGAAGTAGAATCTTGTACAGTTTAAGACATTTATGGGTGATTCTGTATGTTGAATTCTGATGTGGTTCCTGGTTTCTCCAGGACCTCAGGTCCCTCTCTTGTAGGGCTTGAGACAACATACTCAGGGGGCAACGGCTTCTCTACCTCCTACAACAGCCAGCGCTGGCTTAACCTCTACCTGTCTGCCTGCAAGCTGCTGGACCTGGCCCTCGCTCTGCCCTCTGAGAGTCTGCCTCAGTTCCAGATGTGGGTGTCCTTGCACGATTTTACACACTGACTGTTTGAAATGTATTTTAGTACAAGGCAGCAATGTTTCTTGTTGAAAGGTAATGGAATAGCTGTTTCTTTTGTTTACACTAAGCTCATGAGTGCTGTTCAGTTAGTTCAAGTAGATTCTCAAGACTAAGTCAGTGTTTTTTTTAAAAAACCTCAGTTTAGACTGTTCTAGCACTCTCTGTTTTTCTTCATGGATAAAATGTATTACAAATATTGAGCATATTTAATGTGAAAGACATAATAATACTCTATACCACAGGTATCGCTGGGCTTTCGTCCCTGAAGCCTCGGATGACTCTGGTCTGGAGGTCCGCAGGCAGGGGACCCATCAGAGAGAGTTCAAGCCCTATGTTGTCAGACTGGCCAAACTGCTGAGAAAAAGGGCCAAGGTAATACTACCATATAACATTTGACCTACATTTAACGATGGAAATCTATTAAATTCTGTCCTATTGGAGCCTTATTATTTTAACAAATATTCATTCCACATTATTAGCATAGGGCCTATAGATTATTCAGTAGATTCGCTAATGCTTTTAAGCCTAAGATGTTCATTAACTCTCATGGGAATACCTCTATTATCTCTAGAAAAATCCAGAGGAGGACTGCTCCACACGCACTCTGTCCTGGGAGCCCGGACAGCTCCTGCTCACACTTTACGTGATCCGCAGCATGGAGCAGCTCCTCCCTTTCTTCAACCTTCTCAGTCAGGTCTTCAGCAGTAAAGGAAACAGCCGCTCAGGACCATATCACAGCCCCACTCCCAGAGACAGCCCATTCCCTGGCAAGGATGGCAAGCTGGAGAGTCAGAAAGTCTTCTGGAGCCGGGCCAGACAGAACATTGAGGAAATGGTTGAGAAGGACTTTCTTGAGGGACTCATCAAAACGTGACCTGACATGAACAAAAAAGTGAAAACTATTGAGCTATGGCCAAAACACTAACACCTCACCTTTTAAAAATGGAAGAGAAAAAAACCAACAACAACAAAAAGAAGTTTGTACAGTTTTTGCTTTTCTAATTAATGTATTTTTTCCCAAAAGCTATCCTATTTCATTTAAAGTCTTTTACTTGTAAATATGGCCCGTTGTGATTATTTCTTTCATTTGTTTGAGCCCTTAGGATAGTATGATGATACTGTGCCATTCCATATTGTGGTGACTTGCCTAATAAAGAGACATATCATGTGAATTTAAAACATTTTTGAACTCCCTCATACACAGAATGGCTTGTTGTAGCAGACCTCATGTCCATAACTAATCAAACTTGCACTAATGTTTATTTCCTTTTGGATTAGTTTTCAATGGTGTCAGCAAAAACCTTTTGTGTACGAAAAAATATATACATATACATGGACAGTTAAAAGTCATGTTGCTTTGAAAATGATCAAAGCCATAATGAAAATATGTATTGTTGCTTAGAGTAAATGGGAGAAAGGAAATAAAACCGAAGTGTTTCACATGTGCCACTGCTGTTTTTCTTAAACTGTGATCTAATTGAACAAACGTAACGAAACAAACCTTTAGTTTACAGAATACTTATGTTAAGGAAACCTTGCTGATTGTAATGCGTCAGGTCAGTTTGTGAACTACTCACCTAGAACGATTAATTGACTTAAAGGATTCGAATTCGTTCAGTGTTTCAGAGTCGCTGTTCGAGTCTGAATGGCACATTTCGTTTGTGTGTGAACTGAACAAATTTACGAAAAGGAAAATGTGCTCAAATTCGCGGAGGTGGTGGATTATGAATGTGTAAAATGAAACAATGCACCATTATAATGACGGAAGTACAAATAAAATAATTTAATTTATTTAATCATGACATTTTGTAGTTTTAAATAGCCTAATAAAAGTCACACCAAGCAGATGACAAACTTGATAAGGAAATGCATAATCTCTGATGATAGTAGCCACTGAACTAATCCGTGAATGGAGCTTTTGGTTGAACTGACTGAAAGGATTCGAGGCTCTAAAATGAATCAAAATTCCCACCATAGCAATAAAAAGCACATTTACATTGGGCCCAGATAGTTTATTATTATTATTTTTTATTATTGCTTCAAACAAGATTAACAAAAGATTTTAACATATGAATACAACACAACCTATTCACATTATTACAATCATACAACATAGGAGCTAAAAAAAAAAAAAAAAAAATGCTTCCTTTTCCCTAGAGACACATTTAGCATACAACTGAGTTGAAAAGCATAGCGGGGACATAATTTTTTTGGGCGCAGATAGTAAAACGCAATCTGGGGTTTTAATGACGTGTGACATGACCCATGCGTGGGGGCGGAGTGATAGCACAAATACATTCATATCGAGTCCAGCAGAGACCGCGGCTTCCCGGTATCGCTGCGTTTCATCCTCCTAGTTCAGCAATTGTCCGAAACTGGACATAGCCACGGGGTGTAGGAAAAGGAAGCGTTTCTTTAGAGATGAGGAGAACAACGCAAGCCGCTTGAAAGTTTGGGTGACTGCACATCCAGCGGGGTTTGTCAGGAAGATTAATCCTTGATCTGGAGGAGGAGAGAAGGACGACTGGTCGAGCCGAGCATCATCGTAACATCCTCTTCCAATACGACGCGCAAAAAACGAGGAATATCTTTTAAGACTTTATAACAACTGTCTTTTATAACCTTAATGCTCACCGTTTACTCTTTATAAATTACTATTTGCGGTTGAAATACTCGTTACGCATCTCTTATGCTCCCGCATCCCCACGAGGCGAATACACGGCGCAGGCGTTCACCTGAAATTTATATTGTAGTAAACACAGAGTGTCTCTCTGTATGTTCTAGTATTGCCTTAAATATGTCCGTTGTTCATTATCCATGATAAATACTTCATCTCAGCTTGGTCTTGATAACAATTACATCACATTAATATCGCAAATTGTGCTCGAGAATCCATTTTGAAGGGCCTCATCCTTGTGGACGCTTTGGAACAACTCGACGCGTCTCTTTATACGGGAATAAGGGCGTTTGAATCCGCGAGAGAAGGAAGATGTCGGGTCAGACTTTGACGGACCGCATCGCCGCGGCGCAGTACAGCCTCACGGGATCCGAAGTGGCTCGTGCAGTGTGTAAGGCGACCACGCATGAGGTGATGGGACCTAAAAAGAAACATCTCGAATGTAAGTGGGTTCAGGTTAAACCTTTCAGATATACCTACACTATGGGTCTGGTCACCTATACTCATATTATTAGTTTATCTGCCCATCATGTTCATGCAGTGGCTCCTCAAAGGTCATCAGATACCACTGAATCGGTTAGAAAGGCCTTTGCTGCTGTTTTGGTATCAGTATTGTGGAATGGGGATAAGCAATTGCTCTGTGACTAATGGGCCCTCATTTCACAGTGTGTCTGTCACTAAGCAGATAGACACCAGAATGAACCGAGAACATGGCTTCCGTCCACTGTATGGCCTGGAAAGAAAACCGACTATTTATCTCACTCTTCCAAGTAATTTGTTTGGCATGTTGCTGTGAGGGCATTTTCATGCATTCATATTGCGAATTACATCTATCTATCTATCTATCTATCTATCTATCTATCTATCTATCTATCTATCTATCTATCTATCTATCTATCTATCATGTACAATATTGGGAGGAATGCGTACTTTGAATGCAGAGGTATTTTAACCATATACTGTTGAACCTTTTGTCTCCTAACTGTAAGTTTACTGTAAGTGTAATCAGTGTTGATGGCATGATAGGAAGTGCAGTCAAAGGCTAAAGTAATCAACCTCCAGCAGCAGGTGGCCTGGAATGGTTTCGGCAGCCCCTGTGCGCTTTCATTGCCTCTCAGATTCACCCCTGCTGAATTATACATTCCTCATTCAGGTCAAAGGTGAAGATGTCACCAAGAACATTAAGTGGAGCATTTGATACTGACGTTCGACCCTTTTGAAATTCTGTTAAGTGTAAAGTCTTATTGTGACTTAGTCTTAGTCTCTAAGTGTACAAATTAGTCTTATTGTCATGTAAAAGAATCTTACAGATTGACAAATATGCATGTTATTTACCCAAATCTCGTCCGCAGTTAGATACAAAAGACAAACAATCTGCCAAATGCAACAAGAGTTGTGTATTAAAGTGCATGTGATATTTTAAGTAAACATAATACAAAGGTTTTAAAATGGGCTCATGTTGAAATTTGAGCGCTTTCTCTTTGTAATATGGCACATTGTGTTAAATCAATGGCTTTCAAACGGTCGTGATCAGCATCTCAAAAGGTCTCCATTTGTGGCAGGTGTCCCAAGCTCCTATAAGCACTGTGACACACCCACATCTTTCTCAGAGGAGCATGGGTAATCAGAACACGTCAATTAAACCAGAGATAAGCAATTAAACTGCGTGGATCAGGACAAAATCACATGGTTGAAAGCTTTTTTTTTCTTTGGTTCCCATCCACGTGATCTTCCTGTGCTGAATATTTATTCAGTTTATTTATAGTTTTAAACCATTCCTTATTATTTTGTATGCACCATTCAGTCAGTGTGCCAGCAATCTCTTTAATGTGCTGACTCATTAGTTCACCTCCCATTTTGTAATGTACACTCATTTCAGTAACATAATATGGCTTGTTTAGATTTTTTTGATTGTGTACTGTATGCAATTCTTTAGTATTTTGAGATATATAAGAAATTAACTTGCATTTAGCCTGAATGGAATCAGGCATGGAGGGCCAGACCTGCTGGGTAGATTGTGCTGCTGAATTGGTGCACATAGAGACTTTTGTTTCACCTCATTTCTGAGGTTTACAAACTCTCCCTGGGCTTTTTATGCAGTTTATTATCTCAGTTTTATGTCGAGTGACAGGGGAAACTGCACGTATGTTTATTTCAACATATCTTGGGCATACTAAACGTTTCATTATATCAGGTCTGTGGCCTCCAATTGCATCAAAAAAAGTCATGTGACTGTGCACTATGGGATGGCAAATCCTGACTAACCAGCAGACCGATCTAATTCCACAGCATCTGAAATGTTGTTACAGTCATTCGTAAATGCCCGAGCAAAGTCTGTCATCAAAGTATTTCTGTATAATTGCCTACCAGAAATGTCTTACACGACTGCATTCCCAAACAGCAGCATTGTCACGAATCCGGTCCGTGGCTTTCCGGCGGATTACCAGTAGAGGTCACTCTACCATTACATTGACTCTCACACTACACAGACTGTTACATGTCACTCCGGAC
>NW_015505275.1:958188-1002994 GCF_001515645.1 Sinocyclocheilus grahami
CCCCCTCAGTTCCTGTGCAGATCGTCGATTATTGTCTAGCGTTTTTCCCTCCCCTAGTGTTAGCTGCCTTACCGAGTCATTCCGTGTTTTCTGTTTTAGTCTCGTGTATTGTTCTGCATTTTCCACTCCCCTAGTGTTAGCTGCCTTACCAAGCCTAGTGTCTTGTTTTTCCTTGTTTTCATCATCTGGCCTTGTCTGTTTCCCCGTGTTCTGATCACTGCCTGTGTACCTGGATTATCCCTCGAGTCTCGCCCAATTGAATACTGTTCGCCCCTGCCTGGACCTTTGCCTTGTACCTGGATTATCCCTCTTACCTTGCCATCAATATACCTGTTTGCCATTGTCTGACCTATGCCTGTTTTTGACCACGTCTCTTGCGAATGAAGCCTTGCAGATGGATCCGCACGCTTCCTGTGTTTCGTCCGTTACAAGCATCCACCTCTGAAAGCAATGCAAGGCGCAAGTACTTTATTATACAGTGGGTACGGAAAGTATTCAGACCCCCTTAAATTTTTCACTCTTTGTTATATTGCAGCCATTTGCTAAAATCATTTAAGTTAATTTTTTTGCTTAATCCGTGTAAAATTTACGTTAGCTTACGAAATACATTAAACTCACCACATTACTCAAGAGAGAATAATGCATCCTGTCTAAGATACATTTTTCAGTATGTCTCTGTGAATCAGTCTCGCTCTGTACTACTCTGTCTTTGTCTTTCTCTTTATCTCTTCCTGTCGGTGTCGCTCTAGCTTGCTCTTTCTGTCCATGTCTTTCAGCAACTACAACTAGTCTTTGGTGCAACATTGGCAATACTCTCTCTGCAGTGTGTGAAAGTAAAAGAGTGAAAGCTGGTGCTGCACTGATGTCACTCAACAAGAGAATGCTGCTTAAAATGCAGCTTTCAGCCAATCACAGCAAAGCATAGTAGAGTGCTTTCAGCACTCTGGACAGGGACACCCCCACCGCAACCAAACTAACACCTACTTATATTCTGCCAAGTCCCATTTTTCCAGCACCCTTCCCCCCCACACAGCTGACTTAGAGGTCATTGCGTCCTTGGAGCCTTATTCATTGTGCGTTAGTCATCATGCATGCTAATTTAAAACTCCAAAATGAGTCATTTATGATTTTGTACACGTGCACATAGTTGCACTTGAGCGTAGAGAGAGAGATGCTCTTCTGTCCATTCATCGCGCAGATGTTTGCAGTGCTGCTTGCTTAGTGGTGAAAGTGCTAAATTTGTCGCCCGGTTAATCAGGCTAAAATCACACTGGCAGTCATGTACATGGCATCAATGGGTGCTGTTAGTACACCGCTGTGCCATGAATAATGCAAAACAAGATGTGTTTCCTGTGTAATCTGACTGCCGGGCCCCCAGAAGCCTTTAAGAGACAGAGCAGAGTGCGAGGATCTTGACCGGGAGATTAGGCCATTAGCGATTAGGCCACATAGAATGGTACTGATCCTCACATTGGAGGAGAAGTCAAACTGACTGAGATTTTACATGTCATGCTGGAGAGTGAGATTAGGTTTTCCAATAGGGAAGGGGGTTAGAATGGGTCAAGGGACTACAAATTAGTCTGGAGAGGTAAAATAGAGCACTGTGATTATAATATTGCATTTATGTTTATCTGATGTCAGATGCTCAGTCAACATGAAATGCAACCCATTTTGCTTGCATAAAGTGACTCATTGCAGAGTAACACTCATTTTAGTGTTACACACATTCAAAACCTATGATATACCCTATAAGTTATCGGCTGGTATTAGAGATTTTAATTTATTCTATTTTATTCCCTCAATTTTTACATTTAGATTGCCTTTGCTATCATCTAATACTCACTTAAA
Source organism: Sinocyclocheilus grahami (assembly GCF_001515645.1). Classification (NCBI taxonomy): domain Eukaryota; kingdom Metazoa; phylum Chordata; class Actinopteri; order Cypriniformes; family Cyprinidae; genus Sinocyclocheilus; species Sinocyclocheilus grahami. The sequence goes on from NW_015505275.1 coordinate 960,037, forward strand.
AAGTATCTTTAAAACCAAAATTCAATAACACTGTTGAACATAATTTTAAGCACATCTCAAATTGAATATGGATTTTCATTCTGCACATTATAATGCTGTGATTGACTTGTAGCATTTAAATGATTGATTTTTATTTATGTAGACAAATAATGTAGTTTTATATATTGTTCATATATCAGTTGTTAGCCGTAAAATGAAATTAACTATCGCTTAATCTGTATTGGCCAACTTGTAATAATATTGGTGCATAAATATAGGTGCACAAAACGTATATAAATTAAAACCTGATTTTGGAACACATTTGCTCCCTACAAATGGCCTTTAATATTTTCACCAAAAAGACATTTTGAGTCACAGATCAGTCTGATAACATATTTGGAAAGAAGATTAAAAATACTTTTTGGTATTTTTTTTATATATACATTATATTTTCATTTTATTCCTTTTATAGAAAAAAATGTAGGGCAAGACTTGAAATTTCATTTGAATTTCATATTGATTTTACAGCAAATATCTTTTAATAGAATCACACTTAAACACATTAAGCAAAATTAAAGTCTTATAGTAAACTATTGGGATATGTACTCTAAGTGTATATGGGCATTAGGGTTTTTCAATATTAGCAAATTGTCATGCTGGAAGTTAAGGGTGATTTACTTAAATAGTTGTAAAATGATAAAATATTTCCTTGAGCAGTAATACAATTGTCAAATTGCCGGGTTTTCTTACTGTTACTTTAATCATGCTAATATATGATTAAAGCATGATATACTGTATACTCACATCTGCACTACAGAAAGGAAGATATTCTCCTGTACAGACTGGTTTACACTGGTTTCTTCTTGGATGCTACGTCGCCACACTGCTTGCCAGTGAGGGCACACATGGGCGATCTCTCAGTTGTTTTGCTCCAGGGAGAGGCCTATAAATAAATAGAGCTTTTCAGGCTTCATTCATGTGCAGCGGAATATGGCTGTTTCTGTTCTCGAAACACACATATTCAGCTCTCATTTTACTTATACACTTTACTTTAAAACCAATTCATTCCAGCTCATTTCGGTGAAGATACAAACATATTAAAACTTGTGTACAACAATATGATAATTACACCATAGCCAGGTTATACAATGTCTGACATATTAAGACAAAACCACTGTAATACAAGCATAATGCAACTTAGCATGATAAGACTAGAATTAAATTTCTTTGGGTGCTCAGTCACTGTGCAGGTTTGAGATTTCATTGATAACATATACTACGAAAGCATTCTGTGAAATTAAACCACTCAGAACAGGCTTTTACAATATTTCATAATAGAAAATAACACTTCTGGGAGTAGACATCTCAACAATAGTTACTCACATCCATAACATGCAATATTACACACAATTCAGTCACTTTCACTAACAAAGAATGCACCTACACAGCCATTTCACATTAATTTACAATCTTTGTACTCAAAGCTAGTCAGAAACTCATCCAGACGCAGAGCAAGTGTGTTAGTTTGAAATATCACTGTTGCAGCATTATCTGATTGTACCTTTTAATTATTAAGATATGAATCTATCCCTCTTCAGAGTATTAGTACACAGTTTTTGTGTCTTTATTGTGTTCTCGTGTCATGTCTTTTATTTTGAAATTTCATGGCCTGTGATTGGTTCCTGTTCAGTCGTCTTATCAGGTTTTTTTCATAATTAACACTAAAGACTAAAGAAACACATGGGAACAATCGAGGTAGGTAAATCCATGAACACGACAATAAACACAGGATACTAGCAAACAGGTAGATAATGAGGCCTAGAATGTACTATAGGACGTGAAAAGGACGTGACTAGAGCCCGACCGATATATCGTTTTGCTGATATTATCAGCCGATATGAGCACTTTTTTTACAGAACATATAATGCAGATAAAATGCTTGAAATGGTGTAATTACTTAGTTTGTCCAGCAGAGCGCGCTCCATTGTTTGCTACTGGCGACCTGGATGAAACGCTTTAAAGCTCAAGTCAATGGAAAACCATTGAAACTTTGAATGGCCATATCTCCGTAACGGCCCAGCGAATCCGCACCAAATTCGGGGGATCTCTTCAGCTCAAGGAACCCTCTCGAACGCGTCTTGAGGCCCTCTTTCGAGTGAGACCACCCCCACGTGGATGCATCTCAGCATCTCTATAGGATTCAGGTCAGGACTTTGACTAGGCCACTCCAAAGTCTTCATTTTGTTTTTCTTCAGCCATTCAGAGGTGGACTTGCTGGTGTGTTTTGGATCATTGTCCTGCTATTGAACCCAAGTTCGCTTCAGCTTGAGGTAACGAACAGATGGCCGGACATTCTCCTTCAGGATTTTTTGTTAAACATAGTACCAGTCAAATGTTTGGACACACGAATGGGAAAGTGTCCAAACTTTTGACTGGCACTGTACTATAATATACACAAAGAATATCGGCCGATATATCGGTATCTGTCTTTTTTTTACTCCCTAGTATCGGTATCGGTCGGACTCTAGACGTGACATGTGGCCAAGTATGGTGACCCATACTTGGAATTTGTGCTCTGAATTTAACCCATCCAAGTGCACACACACAGCAGTGAGTAGTGAACAAACACACACACTGTGAAAACACACCCGGGGCAGAAAGTGGAAACAGACACTATATTGTTTGTAAAGGTTGGAAAAACGTTTTTTTTGTTCAACCAAGAACTCTGTAAAAAGTAAAACTGCAGTTGTTACCTTTAAATGTTAGTTCAGTCTTGTGGTCAGGTTGCTTTAGCTATAGTGAGTCAAATGATTTATGGTTAATAGAATGTTTTATTAAATAAAAAAATATTTCATTTGAAATGTAATGTCAATGTACAACATGGAAATATATATATATATATATATATATATATGTGTGTGTGTGTGTGTGTGTGCACGCTTTTTTAATAGTGTTTACTTATTTAAATAGCTAAGCTTAGGTTATGAAAGTTATCAATTTATTGATACTTTTCTTGGTTTAGTCTTGTATTTCTGCTTGCTATAATTAGGTAAAAATAGCCCTAAATTGATCGTTACAGATAACAGATTTGTTATGTAGTGTTGGTAATTCACTAAAATGAATGAGCAATGCTCAGAATGCTATCACATTATCACAGTATCACATGAAGATTTGTAATTCACTGAGATGGCTGAGCAGTACTTAAAATACTAGTGCAAAATAATGTATATGATCTTAATATCTTATTTATGATCTTTTAATGATTAAATGTCAACCCATTGATTGGTTTGCCCTTCAAACTAAAGTGTTTTTATCAAGTTCAAGAGCATTTGTGCATAATGTTGAGTCACAACCTGGATCAGAGCTGTCTGTGTACACGTGCTGCTAGATCAAGTGGAAGTGGGTTTTCTTTTACAGTCTTTAGCTATTCTATTAGGAGGACACTCACTGTTAACTAGCTTTTAACTGGCCTCTTGTCTCACATGGCTGTGTGCATTGCTTAATTAAATGTTGCAGTGTCTTAATATGCAACTTTCCGACACCAGAATAAGTGCTGCGGTTGCCAGGGAAACAGGCGGTTTAGGCATGTCTGTCTCCCCTCCTACTCGTGTCTTTAGAAGAGTGAAAATTACTGGCTCGGCGATGGACCGCTCTGTGCATTTTAACACATGGCATGATACCTACGTAATGTTGGTGCCTAGTTTGTAAAAGCTATCTCAGCATGAATAAATGCATGATGCAATTACTCCACAATGGCCTTTACAGTCTGGGTGAAAATGGTTGTGTAATGACACCTCTGAAGGTTAATTGGATGTCTGAAGTGCATGTTCTAGCTTTCTCTGCTGCTAATGGTCACTTCATGTGGTACTCAAGGTGTCCAGTGCATTTATTCACCTTATTTTGCAACACAGAAGTAAGCTATTGTCTTTGAATGTGCAAGACTTTCAATTCATTAGCCACTAAAGGTAAATAACTATAATAATAACAAAGTACCGTAAAAGGTCTATTTGCACTACAATCCAGTGTATGTATGAATATGATAATAAATGTAAAAATATGATAGCAAATATGAAGCAGCATAATGGACTGTTTATACAGGTAAAGTAACTGGAAGCAATGACACTGGAAGCCTCGCTTGTTAAAGTTACAAATGGCCACATCCATTCTTATGTTAAAAATAAGATGTGAATTATGAATGCATAGACCAGGCTGTTATGAATTTTATTTGCTATGTGTGCAGGCCTACAGTATGAAAATCAAACTTTCAATATGTCTTAAAACTAAAAATAAAATGTCTTAAAACTATTTAGAATAAATTATAATCAATTATAATTTAACAATTTAAATGAAGTATCAGCTAAAAAATATATGTATTGCATTTATTATACATTAGTGTTGCATGATATACCGGTACTAAAAAGGTATCGCAATACCCTGTTTTTAAAAATGATACGATTTCTCATTTTACTAGTACCTGTACTTTAAGCCATTTTAATGACATCGTTTTTAATAAGAGCCGAGTTGTGTCTGCGTGCTGCAGCTGGGCAGTGTGTGTGCAGTGCTCTGCTTCCACTCCCTGCATGAACACTTTATATATCTGTGCAGAGCAGGACTGCTTAAAGTTACTGACAATTTAAGAGTGAATAAGAAACATGCATGAATGAGAAAATAAAGCATGGATGCGCTTTATTAAAAAAAAAAAAAAAAAAAAGTTAAGTGAATAAACTTAACTTTTTTAAAAGTTTTTAAACGCCAATAAACCTTGACAAAGAACTCACACACCCATCACGCACACTGAAAGCTGCCTCTCACAGACAGCATGCGATCGCAAATCCAGATCTCTTTCATGAGTTTTGCGCTTTGACAACCAAATGCATTATGTTAAAATGCCTGTCTTGGCTTATGATTGAATGGCTTATGACTCATTACTCCAAACAGCTGAAAAATAAAACTCCTGTATATCAATATATTGGATCTGTGCAGCAGGCAAATATTCCTCCTGCTCTGTATCTATAATGTTAATCAAACAACAAAAGAAAATGGAAATCACTCACTGATCTTGACTGACTAACTTCAGTAGCTTTAGTAAAATAATCAGTGTATGAATGTTTAATTCATACAGTGAAGAATATACTTTTAATTTTACTTTTTTATTTATTCAATTTCTGTATGATCTCTTACTTGAATGCTACTGTTCTGTTTGTCTTTGTTTTATTGCATTTGTTATTTTGTTTGTTACTTGCTTATTATTAATAAGCAAATAACAAAAATGACTATATCATGATCTAAATTGAAAAAAAAAATACTCCAATCATGAAATTAGATTTTGGTAATTTTTTTTCATTTGTTTGCATTTTTTGGCAGTTACAGGGATAATTTAAAATAATAATAATACAACAAAGTACAAATAAGACAGCAAAATACAGAGGAAGGGATATAACAGACATTATACGTGGAATATATAACGGAAATGAAAACAAAATCACAGAATACATAGCATTCTACAAACATCATTCAAAAAAAAAAAAAAGCTCATATCCATTTAGCTTACATTTTTATTTGCGAGTGCATTTTTTATTTATTTTGCTTTTTGTAAATATGTCCTATATGCACACATGTGTGAGTAGAACAGTAGAAGTCACTACAAAGTCCCGCCATGATAGAAAACAAAAGTGTGTGTGTGACCAATGGATCTGCCACCGATACTGTAATTTGCCCCTCTTATTGAACAGGGAAAGTGGCCTGTGGGCCAAGTTGATGGTCGATAATAGTTGGGGAGCTCAGAGGCCGCGAGGCTGCAGGGTAGTTTTTCAGTCTGCTATATGAGCTGGCACTGCATCTGCCTCTCACTGCATTTACAGTGTGACTTTTGTGCAGCGCTTCAGCTTAGCAAAGTGTGTATCTGTTTGCCTGTTTTTTTTTATTTTTAGGATTTTGCACGTGTGTAAGCATTCCTGCCATGTGTAAAGTGAGAACCGTGAGATGTTTCATATCTGACTGTTCTACTGATTCTCCACCCCCAGATTTTTTATCTCTCTTTGTAAATAATTTAGGAAGCGAAGGCTAAGTCAGAGATACTGTGTCCTCTGAACTACTACTGCACAAAACTCAAACTTTTATTACAGTATGTCTCATAGGAGATTGTAATTTGTTTAAGGCACAGGCTTTATAATTCCCTTGTGCAGTCTTCAAGTACAAAAAATTATCCTGTTGGCCTACGGTACATTTAGATATTGTGCTTCTCTGCATCGAGCAAATTCAATTATTCAGACAAAAAAAAAACTTTGTCTTGCAAAGTTTATAAGGCTGAACAAACCTTACCAAACTCTTTAAGGAGTCATTGGGTTTATTGTATTGTTAGTAGCAGTAGGCACTGGGTATTGAAAATTATATGAAGGAACACATATACACTATACTGTTCAAAATTTAGGGACTGGTAAGATATTATTTAATGTTTTTGAAAGAATTCACACAGCCTTATGCTCACCAAGGCTGCATTTAACTGATCAAAAATACAATAAAACAGTAATATTGTTAATGCTGATAACAGTAAATATTGTCACACCATTTAAAGTAAGTTTTCTATTTTAGAATGCAATTTATTCCTGTGATGCAAAGCTGAATTACTCTTACTCTTAGTGCCGCATGATCCTTCAAAAATGATACTAACTTGCTTGATTTGGTGCACAAGAAATTTTTCTTATTATCAATGTTGAAAAGAGTATTATTTGATAGTTATCCCCAAAAACTATCCCCAAACTTTTGAACAGCAGTGTAAAAATAAAAATATAAATACAATGGCCTGAGGTATCTATGTAATATTACGAGAAAAATAACTAGGGTATAATGCTCCGGTTACTCACATAACCTCGGTTCCCTGAGATAAGGGAACGAGCGTTGCGTCGCGTCGCTGTTTGATGACTGCTTGGGGAAACTCCTGTTTACTTTATTACTGAAGCCTGATTGGTTAACGTTTGTGTAGCTGCACAAACCAATATATAAGTCAGCTTGGAGCGCCATCTCATCAGAATCATACGACTGAAGCAACAGCCATCGATTTGCGTGCAGTTATAGCACGGCCAGTTACGCAACGCTCGTTCAGTCTCATCTTTCCTCCCATCTCAGGGAACTGAGGTTACGTGAGTAACCGGCGCGTTCCCTATTGAAAGGTAACTCCCGTTGCTTCGTCGTTTGACGACTGCTTGGGGAACCTATCCAGTAGTGCCGTGCTATAAGCAGACGCAGCCCAGGAACACTCAGCGAGGGCTCCATAAGCCTGAGCCACAAAGAGACCCGAGAAACGTTCTGAGGTCTACTTGAGATAACTCTCCCCACCCGAGAAGGGGAGGGGAAGTAAGCATTAGGTGGATAAGACCCGCGCCTGCAGGGCAGGGATGTCCAAATTTTAGAATCTAATAAAGGTAGACAGTGCTTTCCAAGCCAAAAGCCAGGCAGCAAGCAATTACTTTCCTACTAATGGCAGTTCACGGGACGGGGCGGGGAACTGGCATTCGCAGTGTGAGGAGAGGAGAATTGCTTTTGTGGGTCCACTATCACAGTGGTAGTTTGCTTGGGCGCACGCTGAATGAGAAGCACGTGCCCAGCTTGACTAGAATTTCCATCGCTCAGAGTTGAACGGAGGGATGGAGAGCGAGCGAGAGCTTTCTTTGATGAAGTTCCAGCCTCAGCGAGAACTGATCCTTTCCTTTTTCTCTCAAAAGTTTTTCTTCACTAGACTCAATGCTCTCTGTGCGAGCAGCCAGCCCCCATGAGCGCAGCATCAGAGTGGGTGTGGTCCAGATGCATCTTCTTTTTAATCCGCTAAAATGATCCAATAAAAAAAACGCTCGTTAAATAAGGGGTGTTGATGATCCTCACGTATAAACACACCGGCAGATCAAAGTGCTATGCGCATCCGCCTAAAAGGATAAAAAGTTTGTGCAAACGAGGGATTAATCCTCACGTATAAACACACTGGCGGATCAAAGCACTGTGGGGAAAGTGGCGCGCGCAGGAGCTCTGCCGGCGTGTGATCACTCAAGCCCGGTTGCTCAGCCCTGTTACTTTACTGTTTCATCCTCCGAGCTGCTCGATGTAAGCAAGGGACGCTGATCCTCACGTGTAAAACACACTGGCAGATCAAAGTGCTGCAGTGAGAGTGAAACACGTGGGACCTGTGCCGACGTAAAATCACTCGAGCCTGAAGAAGGGGATCCGCGAGTGATGCAGGGACAATCTCGCGCTTTCGTCTGTGAAAGCAGCCTGTCTCCGTGAGCGCAGCCTCAGCGATGCACACACAAATGTGACGCTGTCAGCAATCTGAATCATTGGTGACAGCATTCTACTCCGATCCACCTAGAGGGATTGAACCGCTCGATGTAAGAGGGGTGCAATCTCACGTGTACAACACACACCAGCGGATCAAAGTGCCGGGGGAGAATGAGCATGCGGGCTCTTGCCTCTTGAGATCATTCAAACCTGGTTGCTCAGCTCCGTGACTGCACCGTTTCTTTCTTTGAGCTCGCTGAGAGAGGAGAAATGAGAGAGCGGGGCTGCCTTCATTTAAGAAGGTGATTCGCGAGCAGAGAAGAGCGAGACTCATGCTCTCTGTGAGAGCATTCCGTCTCAGTGAGCACACAGTCTCTGCATGGGCGCTGCCCAGACAGGTGATGCACTCACTGCCCTTATGCATCTTGCAGGGATTCCGTGCACTAGCCACACTCGTGGTGCGACATTTGCAACAACGTCGAAGAGAAATTGCTCAGGAATTGCTCTTACCAGCCGGAGAGCCGCAGGGGAAGGCTTCTCGCTTCTTTGCTGCCGGGGCTCTTCTTGAGCTTCTTCCCTCTTCGGCTTCTTTATTGCAGAGTCAGCAAAGAGATGGTCTTTACGTCTTTAATTAATTACGTCTTTAATTGATTTTTCCGTACGTTTCTGCCATATGTACATTAACTGACAGTCACCACTGATAAGCTACCACTAAATATTGTAGAAAATTAATTTGCTGTAAAGTTGCTTTGCAACGATTTGTATCGTGAAAAGCTCTATACAAATAAACTTGAATTGAATTGAATTGAATGATCTCGTCGCTGAAGGAGAAGATTCTGATGAGATGGTGCTCCGGGCAGACTTATATAGTGGTCGACTCCGCCCCTTCTGGCGGGCTCAAGGTCCATTGGTTTGTGCAGCTACACAAACGTTAACCAATCAGGCTTCAGTAATAGAGTAAACAGAAGTTTCCCCAAGCAGTTGTCAAACTCTCAAAGTCGACGCAATGGGAGTTACCTTTCGATAGAGAACTAGGTTTTTTTTTTTGTCCAGGTGACATATGAAGGTGGTTCTGACCTCCCATTTTGTCACTTCAGGCAATGTTGATGTGTTTTAAGGGGCCAAACCAGGATGATGTTAAATTTTAAGCCTTTTAGAGAATGAGAGTCTCTGTGATTATGTAATCTGTTCTTGAACATGAATGTGTGCGTACCCTTCCTCTTTCAGTCAAGGTGACTGTGTCTCACAGCCCCCTGAAGTTTTTCTACACTAAGCCTTTAAATCATATATTATTTCCTATGTGACAAGAGGAGAGCCTGCAAGTTGTTCAGTTGTGAAATATACATCATAGTCTCTTAATTATTGTTACAGTGCTTGTCAGTATGTAAAAATAATGTTTGAATCCAGATACTGCTGTGGTTTCAGGATGTGTTGTGATGTGTAGTTCATGATGAAGGATGAATGGCGGATGTGTGGTCTGTAGGAGGAGAGCAGGCTGCTTTGTCATGATCTCCTTAGAGACAGATACTGATAGAAGCCTGTGTCTGTGTTTGTGTATGTGTGTGTGTGTGTGTGTGTGTGTGTGTTCACATCCTCCTGTAGTGAAGGTGTGAGAGAAAGAAAAAGAGAAGGACTGAGAAATGAAATATTTGCTTATCTGTGTCTAACTACATGTTAAAGGTCCCCTGAAATGCTTAGAAACACGCAGCATTACTCTGTGTTGACGTCATTTTAACTGAAACCGGAAGACAGGGCGGGACATATCAAGCAGCCCCACCCCTTTTTAAAACGGCCAATAGCGTTAGTTTATATCACAGCTTGGGCTAGAGCCTTTCAGAACCGTTGAGCTCCGTAAAGCCACATTTGACAGGGTATGCCAGCCACAATCTCATCCATATTGCTATAAAATATAGCATTGTGTAGAATTCAAATAGCTCCGATACAGTTTGTGGGCTGCGCCGACTCGCGCATGTGATCCGCAACGTGCTATCGTGTCTCTGGACCGGAGCAGAGTATGTGTGCGGTGTGGTGGTTAGCGTGACACAATGCAAAACCAGACTTCTTTTTTTCTTCAGTGGAAAGCATATTTACACTGTTTGAATCGTTCCCTGTCCCCTATATAGTGCACTACGTTCCATTCACTGTACAGAAAATACTAATTCTGTGGACAAGTGACCGATTTCAGCCGTGGCTTCAGCGTCTATTTTAAAGTGTAGGGGGCGGGCGCTTCGTATTCTAGAGAGCATTTGATTGGAGAGAAAGTTTGATGAGAAGCTGAAGTACGATGTGATGTCAAAAAAAACGTTGAGCTGTTTTGGCGGAAGTGACGAACTGCAAACTTTGAATGCTTATATCTTCTAAATGTGATTTTTGTCACGCTTTTGGAGCACACTGCCTTATAGATAACCTTAAGACTAACATATTGATACTAACACCCAAAAAATTTTTTTTTGATTTCATGGGGACTTTAAACAATGTATCTAACTATATGCCTGTCTATCCATCTGTCTATCTTTTCTACATTCTCCTTCTGTCTGTCTTGTCAATCTCCTTCTTGGTCTTTCTATCTGTTTGCTGGTCGATCTGTCTACTGCATCTGTCTGTCTAACTCCGTATAGGCCTAACTGTCTAACTTTGTAACTATCTGTCTGAAAGTCTGTCTTTCTGTTTGAAAATGTATCCGTCTGTCTACCCGACTGCCTGTCTTTCTAACTATTAGTATCTAACTATCTATGTCTAACATTCTATGTCTATCTATATACATCTATAATACATTCTATTCTATGTCTAACTATCTATGTCTTGCATGTCTAACATTATCTCTGAATACGCTATCTGTTTGTTAAATATCTAACCAATTATCTTTCTGCCTGACAGTCTAACTATCTATTGGTCTGTCTGTCTAACTATCTAACCTTCTACTATATCTGTGTTGATATAACGATCTGACTATCGGTCTATCCATCCATCTGTCCATTTGTCAGTCTGTCCAGCTGTCTGTCTCTCTATCTAGCTGTTTGTCTTTGTCTGTTTATCTATTTATTCTACCCACAGAGTTCCCATCACACTGCATTATTCAATGTTATGACAGCACTGTAATATTAATAACCTGTTCTGTTCCTTTCATATCTGCATTATTGAGCCTAAGCTGCTCTTTATGTATCCTGTATGCCATAACTACATTAAGAATTTCAGTTATAATGACTTGAATTATAATGAAAGTTGTGAACACTCTCATGATTTGGTCTTCTGACCCTAGATGTCTTTTAATAGTATTTTTCATATACTAGCATGCTAAGCACATTTCAGAAACAGAGTAAGACTGAAACTGAATGCAGGACAACACTGACTAGCACTGGTTTGTGTGTGTAAAGCCAGAGACACAATGCACAATTTTTGGCTGTCCCAGACAAAAGATTGGCATTGTGAAACAATTGTGGAGATTTTTGTGATCGTGGCTCCTAATCGGTGGTCCTGTGTCGTACAGTGAGAGAGGTTCAAAGACGGCCGTTGTCATGGTCTTGTGACCAAAGACAGCCTATGATAATTTTCTGACAGTGTCAGAAATTCAGCATTATCATCGCACAGTGTGTTTGCTGCTACGACCCATGTTTACTTACCAGCCAATAAAAATTTGACATGAAATCAATGCAACATGGCGCTAAAACATAAAACTGCTTACCTCAAGCTCTCATCCCTTCCTCTATCGCCGCTTTTCCACTTTTTTTCAGCACACATAAAAACTACAACTACCAAAGTGTGAATCATCATGCTCTTTTTTTTTGTTTTTATTTTTTATTTTTATTTTTTTTTTACCACTAGCGCATGCTGATGACGTTTTATTCTTCTATAGAAACGAGTAGTGTACGAGTCAATAGGTATCATCATCGTACAGTCTACATGCATGTCGTACCCAAGTTTATTAGATCCATGTTGCACAGTGTGATCTGCAATGATCTTATAAGGGTTGCTAAAATCATGCAGTGTCTTGGGCTTTACTCTTACCCTGATGTTCTGGTATGTGTTGTGCCCACTGCTTTTACCCAGAATGCCATAATACAGGAGGAACTATTAAATGTGTTAAAGGGGTCGGTCCTATTATGCCTTTTCACTTTTTAAACTTGAGTTAGTCTGTAATGTTGCTGTTTGAGCGGAAAAAAGGTCTGCAAAGTTACAAAGCTCAAAGTCCACTTCAAAAGGAGATATTTTATTTAACAGAAATCACTTTTCAAACACTACAACAAACGACTCGTTTGGACTACAACGCATATTTTCCGGGATTTGTGATATCACAAACACAGACGAATGGGACGAGACCTGGTTGAGCTGCACTAGAGAAGACAACGAGTGTTATCACTATGTCGGAGACACGCTAGCTTTCCCAAGGCAGACAAACTTAGAGTGGTTACAATCATCCGGGTTTAAATCGCGCTCAAATTGATTTGATATTGACGCAATGTTTACACTGAAGCTGGCAGGTGGCTATGGTAAGGAGCATGACATTTCCCGACCAGGCGCCGAGTGCTGCCAATCACAACACACACTGGCCCAGCTAACCAATCACAGCACATTTCATATTTCAGAAGGCGGGCCTTCATTTAAAACAGGAAATATTCAAGCCGTTCATGCCAGACTGGGGAGAGAGGTGTTGTAATAATGTAAAATATGTGAAAAATAATGTGTTTTTCGAACAACCTAGTATGAGAGCCTGTTCTAGTACATCCCCAAAACAAAATCAAGACTCTGTAAAAGAGCGTAATAGGACCCCTTTAAAGCTTTAAAGATCTAGATAAGCTCTGATCTTTCTTTTTCATATTCCCTCACAGACTTGATCCAGGCAACCCAAGAGTCCAATGTCAATATTCCCCAGATGGCTGATACCCTGTTTGAGAGAGCAGGAAATGCCAGCTGGATTGTGGTCTTCAAGGCTTTGGTCACCACTCACCACCTGATGGTTCATGGCAATGAGGTGAGAAGCAAGCAGTTGATTTCTATAATATTATTAACATGATACCTGTGAGGTAAGCAAGACTTAAGGCAATGTCCTGATGTTTTGAATGAAAGTAATTATTATAAAGACAAAACATCATGTTTGTGGTGCATATGCTGAGATGAAGCCTGTCTGTGGACTCATAAACCCAAAATATGCGACCTCTCTAGTAGTAGATTTATCATGCAAAAGTTAATTTTTCAACAATTCCACAAAAAATATTAATCAGCACAACTATTTTCATTGATATAATAATATAAAATATTACTTGCACAACAAATCAGCATATTACTGTTTTTATGCTATTTTGATCAACTAAATGCAGCCTTGGTAAGCATAAGAAATTTCGGTAACACTTTAAAATAAGGTTCCATTTGTTAACTATATTTAATGCTCAACTAGCATTAACTAACAATGAGCAATACGTTTGTTACAGTATTTATTCATCTTTGTTAATGTTAGTTAATAAAAATACAGCTGTTCATTGTTAATCCATGTCACTTTTGATTTTAATAATGTATTGGTAAATGTTGGAATCAATATTAACTAAGATCGAATAAATGCTTTCAAAGTATTACTAATTTAACTAATGTTAACTAATTATTACTGAAATTTCTTTCAAAGCTTTTAGATGGTAATGAATGTTAGTTTCATTGGACAGGGGGCAAACACGTAAAAGCTGAAAGCAGTCAGACTTTTGTTTGTGAAAATTACTGTACCGACCTGGCACATAATTCCCATTTCAGCTCAGAATGTATTAAATAGCTCAATAATGCAATTTAAAAAGTGGTTTGGAAAAGTGTTTTTTCTAATTGATTCTGGCTTGGGTCACAGATGTCTGCATTACTGAAAGACGTTAATGCAGGGTCTGCATAATATTTAACCTACATCAACAGTGTTTAAACCTGACAGTGCAACAAACATTTATGAAGTCTTGCCTTGAATTTTAACCATTTTCTGAGGAGCTGATCCCTACAGCTGACCACCTATTGCACTCAAAGCCCTCTCGCTTCCTCTTATCAGCGTTATCACACCCATCAGACTCACAATAGGAGCAGAGACAGACAGGCGGGCGGATGCTCCAGCCCTCTCTCCCTCTCTCTCTTTTTGAATGTGCAGTTTACTCTTTCAATCAAGGCTGGTGCTGTGCAGTGACAGAGACATTGGAGAGTGAAAAGGCAGATGGCAGTAGAAGGCAGAATGAGATAAAGAGTGAGAAAAATGGATGATAAAATGAGGGAGGGTGAAGGAACTGAGAGCTTGAGAGGAACTGATAGAATTCATAGATGGAGAGGCGCAGCTTCAAAGGATAATTTAATAAATATGAAGCTACGTGAATGCGGGTTGCGTGTGAATATGTGTCACTGTTATAAATAGTGTCAGGGACATTCATAGAGGTGTGCACAAGGAAATGCAAGTTGTGACATCATGGAATGGCAAAGGTGTTGCGCATGAATATGAATTATTCATTGAACAACCTCATATTTTATATATATATACTACAGTACAAAAGGTTATGGGACAGTAAGATTTTTTAAATGTTTTTGATGAAGTCTCTTATGCTCATCAAGGCTGCATTTATTTGATAAAAAATTCAATAAAAACAGTAATATTGTGATATATTATTACAATTTTAAAGAATGGCTTTATATGTATATAAAGCCATTTTTTAATATGATTTGCCGCCATATAAAAAATTATCATAAAAAAAAATATATATATATAATTAAAAAAAATTTTTAATGATTTTTTATATGATGGCAAATCTGAATTTTCAGCAGCCATTACTCCAGCCATTGGTGTCACATGATCCTTCAGAAATCATTCTGATATGCTGATTTGGTGCTCGAAAATTGTAATTATAAATTTTTTTTTTTCAGCATTCTTTGAGTTCAAAACTATGTTAAGTCCTTTTCCGCCACTGAATAAAAAATACATTTATATTTCATATCTCGCAATTTTGACTTTATAACTCGCAATTGCGTGTTATAAAGTCAGAATTGCGAGATATGAACTTTCAGTTCTGAGAAAAAAAGTCTGAATTGCGAGTTTATATTACAATTCTTAGAAAAAAGGTCCGAATTGTGAGATAAAAAGTCGCAATTACCTTGTATTATTTTCTGTTTAGTGGCGGAAACGGGCTTCCATACAAAACAGTCACATTTATTTGAAATGGAAATCTTTTTAACAGTGAAGGAGTCTTTACTGTCACTTTGGATCAATTTAATACATCTTTGCTGAGTAAAAATATTAATTTCTTTAAAAATGATTAAATTAACTTAGTTGTTTTGGGATTTTAGATCACCAATGCTGATCTAGTGATAAATTTACTTACAAATGAATCAATAGGTTAGCATTCAAACAGAAAGAGACTGATTTGTTCATCTTGTGATGTTTCGTTTCGCGTAAGAGGGGTCCATAAAATCATCCATGGCTAAAAGTGATGGTCCCCCATATGCATGTGATATTATGTAAAATACAGAGTGTCGATTACTCATAAAAGCATTGTCTTCCATACTGCTGAACATGCAATGAGGGAAAATGTCATAACAATAATATTTAGTAGATGAGCTCACTTTCCAATATTTTAATTAAAAAGAGCTATTCAATTATGAATGTGACCTACCAGACTGCTTTGTCTGAGGGGACAGAAGTGCTGCTTGATAATCCTCCCCCTAATGTTTAATTAGGACAGAGGTGTAGCTTTATAGTCCGAAAGGAAGTATACTCTCACTCTGGAGGAAAAAGTCTGCAGGAAATGTGTTCTATAACATCAGGCTATGTGCCTCTACAGGTCACATACACAAGGGAAGTATTTACCCTGATATATGGATATTTGAAATGGTTAGTAGTCTGACCTAGATGATTAAAAGTGTTAGGTACATTATACATAGCTTCATCTCCCCACAAGCCTCTGTATTGATCAGCTGACACATCAGTTAAACTCTGAAAGGCAGAACTGAAAAGGTACAGCACACAGAGATGATGTAATGCTGGGATAGGTTTACAAAAAACACTTTGAAAAGATCATTCACAAGTAAATAAAATAATATATACCTTCATATTTTTTTCCAGAATTCATGAACCAAAAATGCAATAAATCAGTTTCTTTCATCAGTATTTTTTCTGTCTCATTCTCAAGTAAAACATCTAATCATGAAACAAATTTGTGAAAAAAATTGCTTTACGTAATAACTAAAGACATAACATAACTTCAGAGTTATGTGCCCTCTAGACGCTTACGTTCTGCTAGTGAATGGCGTATTATTGTGCCATCTAAAAAAAGGCACAAAATCACTTTCACAGACTTTTTCACTAACTGTTCCCTCCTGGTGGAATGACCTGCCCAAATCAATCCGAGCAGCTGAGTCCTTACCCATCTTCATGAAACGACTAAAAACACATCTGTTCCACCTTTATTTGACCCTCTAACTCTAACACTTTCTATTCTACTATAATTCTACTTTATCTATATTTATCGTTTTCATTTTTTTGCTCTTTATTAAAAAACAAAACAAAAAAAAACAACAAAAAACAAACACTAGCTTTCTATTCTTTCTATTCTATCTACTTGTTTTCTTTGTTTGTGTGTGTGTGTGTGTATATATATATATATATATATACCTTGCTACGTGTACTGCGTTAGGCTAACCGAGACTTGTCATTTGCACTTACTGTATATATTGTTGCTCTTTTGTTAGTTTAGACTGCTTTTATTGTCCTCATTTGTAAGTCGCTTTGGATAAAAGCGTCTGCTAAATGACTAAATGTAAATGTAAATGTAATAAGGCTTTCTATAGATATATGTAGATATATCTAAATTAAGCTTTATCTCTTTGCCAATTTTTTTTTCTTGTTTTGAGCATAAATCTAACAGCATTTATATAAAACACAAGACTAAAATTGACAATGGGCTAAGAAAAGAAATCAACATATATTCACTGAAAAATGTTTCATCTTATACAATTTTGCTTCTCAAATCATTTTATCATGTTTTAACAGATTTTACTGTTAAACAAGACAAATACATTTATACTTCAGTTAAGTACTTTATGTTGTACATCTTACAGCATGTTATGTCCAATTAATTTTAGTGAATATTTTCTGTACATTTCCTTTTAGTTTTTTTCCTTGTCTTGTTTTACAGTTTTTTTTTTATTTAATGTGTTAAGCTGCATACATTTGTTTGCAATTCCAGCCAATCAGAGACGAGGCTGCTAAATTCTGATTGGCTGCCTTGAAAACCAATCACAACATTCCTTGCATTACTGATGACAGCGGAAGAGGGAAAATACAGTGCATGCACAATTATTATGCAAGTTGATATTCTGATTATATTTTTTTCCAAGCACATTTGACCAATTCCAAACAACATCAATCTTAATAACTACTATTAATCTTGTATTTAATCACTTATAACCAATATATAATTGTTAATGAAGGCTGGAAGTGAAAAACTCCTTATATTCAGGTGTGCATAATTATTAAGCAGGTTATCTTCTACAGATAAAATCTCGAGATGGACTAAAAATGAACTCCCAAAACTTACTGCCAGATTAAAGAGTCCTTAAAGAGTTACTCTCAACTTATCTGTCTATAAAGCCTATATTTTAAAAAATCAGTCTTCAAGTATTTTACTACACTTCAGTATGTGATTCTAATTAAGTAGGGGTCAGTTTTTAGGATTCTATACTTAACCTAATTTTCTGAGATCCTGACACCTTGTACTTCTGGAGACTCCAGGTAGGTTGCAGTTTGGGAAAATGGTGACGCTGGAGACTAAATGGTTCCTGGTGATTTCACACCTAATTCTTCTCCTTAATTCCTAATTCTTTTGCAGTTAACATGCATATTTTCTTCTCCACATGTTTTTGACTGACCCTTCTGACCCACTGAGCATTTTGCTGTCTAATGGTTATGCATTAACTTTGCAATTTTTTGTATTGTATTAGTTTTGAATATTTCTCATGGGCATTTAATAATTTTTCGACTTTCAGTCTGAGTTAAACTTTTTTTTTTTTTTTTTAGCTAATTTTATCTGTAAAAGAAAATCTGTTTAATTATGCACACCTGAATATAAGACATTTTTCACTTCCAGCCTTCATGAATAATTATATATCAATTATAAATTATTAAATACAAGAAATGTGGCAGAGATCTAATCCCATATATTCACTGTTTATATGCAGTGAGTATTCTGTTTTTTCTTGATAAAGCTTCTGCTATTCTGCTAAATTATGAGTGATTACTCATTAGATGGTGATATCGGTTTTGTAGAAATAATTTTTTTTCTTCACTGAAGTGCAGTTTTCATAGGCAGTTCTGCATTTCTTATGCCTTTTTTCTTTTTATCTCTCTATCTCTATGAGTTGCTGGTGGAAATTTTTCATTTATTTATTTATTTTATATTTATTTATTAAAGACAGTACTGAAATTAGTCTTTTGTGTTGTGAAAAACAGCCTTGCATCTGAATTATTCCATATTCCAAATTATAATAATTAATGCACATGAAAAAGATGACCTTTTTTTTTTCTTCAGAGGTTCATCCAGTACCTGGCCTCCAGGAACACCCTATTCAATCTTAGTAATTTTTTGGACAAAACTGGCTCTCATGGTAAGTATTATTTCATTAAATGCAGTTTCTGATCAAAATCTTCTTGTTTGACATCAAAATCCGTATGAAAAGTTATGCGAGAGATAATTAATTGCACTGTTCTTAAATTAGCTGCTGATAATTATTTTTTGTCAACTTTGTTGTCATGCCCATTTGAATTTGTCTATGAAGTAAAATATTATCAGTCTGTTGTATTTATAAATGCTTATACTTTCAGGTTACGACATGTCAACGTTTATCAGACGGTACAGCAGGTATCTGAACGAGAAGGCGTTTGCCTACAGACAGATGGCTTTTGACTTTGGCCGAGTGAAGAAAGGGTAAATGAGTCCTCTGCTACACGGCTGTACCCTGAGTTAACAAGTGTGCCTAGTGCATTGGAACACTACTGAGCAATAACAGATTTGAGTGGGATGCTGGGAAATCAAGGACAACCTCTAGTCCCTGAAAATAGCCTTGTGTTGCTGCTGTAGAAAATAAGTTATATTCACCACGTTTCCTGCTCCCTTGGTAATACTGTGTGCAAGACCTTTGTTAAAGGGATAGTTCACCCAAAAATGCAAATTACCAGTCTGATAAATGGATGGGTGCAATTTTTTGGACTTCAAATTTTGGGCTACCATCCACTCCCATTATAAAGCATGGATTAGCCTGGACATTATTTAATACAACTCGGATTGTATTCGTCTGAAAGAAGAATGTCATACACACCTAGGATGGCTTGAGGGTGAGTAAATCATGGGTAATTTTCATTTTTGGGTGAACTATCCCTTTAAGTAAAATGGGGCATTACTCCCCATTACTTGGTTTGCAACCAAGGTCTCATTGCATGCATAATGAAGGAGCTACAACACATAAATTGGCTGATTTAGACAACCTGAACATGACAGTTCATGGCTAACAACTCTGTCACTCTACTGTTCTGTTAGCCATGAACTTAGTCAGAGTCCACACCGCAACTGTGATGATAAGATGGAAAGATGTCGTTAGAATTACTTTCAGAATGTAGTGGTAAGGAAAAAAATATTAACAGGCAATCAGAATCCATCCTGCTTTAAAGAGCTTAAGCATTTAAGTGGCAGAACTGCAGCATGCGCTTATAATAAACAGAACGTGGTCATGCATTGGTATGGACGCTAAAATAGTTGTCGTTATAGTTCTCATTAGTTCTCGATATCTTTACAGTTATCATTCTTGGTGTTAATGGGCCTTAAAGGGATTGTTCACCCAAAAATGAAAATTCTGTCATTAACTACTCACCCTCATGTCGTTCCAAACCTGTAAGACCTTCGTTCATCTTCGGAATACAAATTAAGATATTTTTGATGAATTCCAAGAGCTCTCTGACCCTCCCATAGACAGAATTGTCTCCTCCGCGTCACCCTGGTGCCATTTTGGAGAGAATAAACAACAAATGTATGCAGATATGTTGTTTACGTTCAGATCAAAGCGTAAACAGTGTGAACAGCGTGAACAACGTAAACAACATATCCACATACATAAGTTGCATACTTTGTTTACGCATGTGATACTCTCCAAAATGGCTCCAACATATTTGGCAGAATAATTTATTTCTGCTAAGTTATTATACAGTATATAGGTAGTTAATATCAAACATGTTGAAGAACTTTATTAATTAAGATTTCAAATTGAAAAGCAAACAGATGCGACATTCGACATGCTTCCATCACTGTTTCCTTTACATTTTTCACAATTTTCACTAGATTATTTTAAATGGTCCTACAGTGTAACAAATTAAGGTTTAAAAGTATTTATCATGAGATGTAAAATTCCCAGAAGCATTTTATTTCATCTTTCTATATGCGATAATATGCTGAGCACATGCTTGTAACATTTATGTTAGATAAAAACCCAAGAATTGTTATTCTTCTTTGGATTATGTTCACTTGCATATATTATTTGAAATGAATGCCATGTGAATGTGTGTCTTACTCAGTGTACATGCTTCCATCACGGTTTCCTTTACATTTTTCACAATTTTCACTAGATTATTTTAAATGGTCCTACAGTGTAACAAATTAAGGTTTAAAAGTATTTATCATGAGATGTAAAATTCCCAGAAGCATTTTTATTTCATCTTTCTATATGCGATAATATGCTGAGCACATGCTTGTAACATTTATGTTAGATAAAAACCCAAGAATTGTTATTCTTCTTTGGATTATGTTCACTTGCATATATTATTTGAAATGAATGCCATGTGAATGTGTGTCTTACTCAGTGCCGATGGTGTGATGAGAACAATGTCTACAGACAAGCTCTTGAAAGGCATGCCCACGCTGCAGAGTCAGATCGATGCGCTGCTGGAGTTTGATGTGAGTCTGCTTCCTGTCACTATCACAGGCTGTATTAACACCTGATGCTTTTATACAGGGTTCAAACTTGACTAGCATCATGACTAGTTAGGATACACTCTTGCAAGATACAAATCTGTCACATACTGACATTTAAATGATGTTTTCAGAATTTGAAAAACAACAGAATCTGAACTTTGTTCAGTAAAGCTTTTGTGCTGTAAGGTAGCTAGTTAATTTTGACAGCTGGTGAATAAATATATTTACAGCTCATAGAAACATTAGTTTCTTTGACTTGCCTCTCATTCTCTTGCTTTGTTGTTTCAGGTTTATCCAAAAGATCTTGTCAATGGGGTGATCAACGCTGCCTTCCTGTTGCTTTTTAAGGATCTGATCAAGTTGTACGCCTGCTACAATGATGGCATCATTAATCTCTTAGGCAAGTCTCGAGAAGTTTTGAGATTTCAAAGATGGTGGTTTGACATCTGCAAGATTTGGCACAACTATAGATTTGCTATGATTTCCTTGTTCATTTTTAGAGAAATTTTTCCAGATGAAGAAAGGACAATGCAAAGACGCACTGGAAATCTATAAAAGATTTTTGACACGAATGACCAGAGTCTCAGAGTTCCTCAAAATTGCTGAGGTAAGAGATGTATTTTATATCTTTGCTTTAATTATAAAATGTTCACTGAAAATTGCATTTGTGGTTCAAAGGATATACCATATATTCTTACCTTGTCTTTCAACAGCAAGTGGGAATTGACAAAAACGACATTCCTGAACTTACACAGGTAGGTTTTTTAAAACAGGATTTTCCACCTTTTTCATGATGCCAACACTCTCCACGTCAGTACTAACAGTGCATGTCTGTGTTGTGGTGTTGTTTTAATATGTTTTGCATGTGTCGTAGCCCTCTAATCCCAGCTGTTTTAGCAAAATTGAGAGATTGTTACCTTTCCCTGGCCATTGGGCCAGTCACAGACATCCATGTGCTACATATACAAGGTCATTTATCTCTCATGATGGGGCATTTGTCAGATGGGACGTGTTCCATGGATCCCTTCTGTCCGGTCCCTTCAGGCTGATTGACAGATTCTGTACCTGTCTTCTTATTTCAGCGGTGCAGATTGATCACACAGGCTGAGAGTGTGAGTAGCGTGTGGAGCTTTCCACTTTGGAGATTCATGCAGCTCAGGAGAGAGCAAAAGTCAATCCTCATTAGCACTCATCAAATAAATTGCACACAAAATCTCATTTTAGAGTGAACTTGGATGCGACTGAAGAATCATGATCAGAGTAGCAGCGATGCTTGCTGTCTGAGACGAGAACTCAAGCTGCTGTCACATTTGCATATCAGTAATGCTGAAGAATCGCCAAGAATAGAGTTTCCACAATCATTAAGACCTATAAGATGTAATGTGTCGAAAAAAAACAATTTGCATAGAAACTATTTAAAGACGTCTTACAGTTTTGGGAATTTCAGCAAATTTCTCTCTAATGGAGTATTTAACTGAGTGACATTCAAGAGTGGTGGTTCCATTTTAGATGAGAAAAATAGGATGCATGCATCGCTTGAAAATTGTCAGGGTTCCTGCATTCCGGATAGGGGTGGAAAGACCATTCCACACAACCAGGAATGGTGAACGAGAATGTTCTGGAAAGTGATTTTTAGCCTCTCTGTGATGGTACCACAAGGGGTCGCTCACTAGCGGATCTCAGACTTCTGGAGGGGATGTAGATTCGTAGTAGTGAGTGGAAGTAGGCGGGTGCTGAGCCTGTGCAGTGGGGTTACCCGAGCCTGCTTGAATACAGTGGGGAAGGTGCCTGTGAGGAGAGATGTGTTGATGATGTGTGTGAGTGCTGGTAAAAGTGTAGGAGAGATTGCTTGGAGAAGGTGTGAGGGGATTGGGTCTAGAGGGCATGTTGTAGGATGGCTGGAGAGGAGAGGTTTTGAAAATTCTGCCTCAGTGAGGGGACTGAAGGAGAAGATGGGAGTTTTAGCAGAGGATGTGGTTGGTTTGAAGTCCTGTGTGTGGGGCTGAGAATTGACTACTGATTGTTCTAGTTTTGTCTCTGAAAAATGTGGCGAAATCATTAGCTATTATAGAAATGGTGGAGGGGGACAGAGGAGAGAATTTAATGTTTTGAAGAGATTACGTGTGTCTGGAGCGCTGTTGATCTACGTATAGGGGTAGGTGGCACACAGGTAGCAAAATGTATTTCAAAAGTAATGAAGAAATGGTCAGAGATATGAAGGGGTTTTACCAAAATGTTGTCTGCAATACAATAGAGTGAGAAAATTTAAGTCAAGTTGGTTGCCTGATTTGTGCGTGCTTGTAGTGGTAAGTCGTTTGAGATCAAATGAAGCAAGGAGCGAATGGAAGTCTGTAGCATAAGGCTTGTCCAGATGAATGTTGAAGTCGCCAAAGACTAAAAGTGGACTGCCGTCCTCCAGGAATGAGGACAGCAGCCCATCCAGCTCCTCTAGGAAGTTGGTTAGAATTTGCCCAGGAGGGCGGTAAATTACCACAACCTGGAGTTTTATTGGAGCTGTTACAGAAATCGCATGAGATTCAAATGAGTTATAATTGCATAGGGGAGAGTGGGTTGAGTATTTCCAATTGTTAGAAATGAGCAGACCAGTGCCCCCACCCTGGCCAACCTTACGGGGGGTGTGAGAGAAAGCATCCTTGAAATGTCCTTGCTGTAGAAGCATCACTCTGTTGTCTTTTTCTCTCTACAGCAGCGGCTTTAATGATCTAGTGGATTTTGATCTGTTGGCTCCAACTTCAGGGGCTTCAGCGGCTCCCACAGCATCATGGGGAGGTGAGCTGGTGTCATTTAGTTTGTGTTGTAGAGTGTTTTTTGGGTTGTTTTATTACATTCTTTAATATTGTTTTGCTAGGTCAGCTCAAGTGATCACATTTCAGGTTAGGGATGTTCATTTTAACCGGTTAACCGACCGTAAGAATTTTGACTGATTAATACAATCAGTTTAAACGGTTTAAAAAGTCATTTTATTATTTATTTTTTCAGTAATTTATCAAAATATTGAAAAAGGTTTGCTGCATGGTTAAAAAAATTGTTTTTTAGGGGGAAAAAACATAAGTCGCATTTTATTGTTTCATTCAGAAATGGGCTTAATGCCGCCTAATTACAAGCATTATAATAAACACTGTAAACATAGCTAGGCTATTTTAGTTCCCCTCACTCCACAACAAATCCTTTCAATTAACAGTATTTAGCAAAGAACAAGAATTAAAAATCTAAGAAGCTATAGCAATATAAACGACAAGCCAAAACTAATTCATTTTGGCTAAAACGAAACTGAAACCAACGTTGGATCTCTCATTCCTCACAAAATCAAATGTCTCCATATTCGCGATGTATTTGAATGGCAAATTATTATTATTTATTATGTAGCCTACTTCACTCGCATTCCAATATCCACGTAAAACAAAATGTTTTGCATAACATCACGGCGGTGCGGTTATGACACTTAACGGCACAGATTTTACTACATAGTTTTTTTTTCCATATGTTTGACTGACTGTATTTTATTATGATAATGAACAGGCTGCATTGTCAAGGTAGCAATGCTTAACTGTGTGTGCACAAGCGCGGCTGGCGCAATCACTTGAATTTCTTCCATCTAACAGTGGAAGCAACTACTCCTTTTAGTCCTAAAGATAATCGGAAATTGTAAAAGATTTGCCTTTATTTGTGTACAATCACAATAAAAAAAATCTTTGTGCTTTTGTAAAATAAGCCTAAAGAAAATAGGATGCCGCTTTCTGTCGTCTGTTTCCTTTCGCGCCGCACAAAAATGAACTGAAACTCTGCATACTAGGCTACTTGTTGCAGAGATTTTCTTTAATTTTTGTTATGTTTTTCTCCGCTCGCAGAAGCGTTGCAGGTGCGTGATGTGATATGAAGACCATATGTGAATCCTCATGTTCTGTTGTTTGCTGCTTTTTGCGCATGTAAAATTAATCCCCGGAAAACAAATGTTGGTATTTTTTAACTGGTCACAGATACTTATCCTTTTTAATTTAATTAAATTCTAATTTAAAATAATCTTGTCGGTTAACGGTTAACAATCGGTTAACGAGCATCGGTTGTCGGTGAGGAAAAATAACCGAAATGAACATCTCTAATTTCAGGTTAAAAGCGTGTAAAAAATCCCAGCATTTATTGTTATAGAGAGTAAAAAGCTGGAGGTTTAGGTTGTTATCCGTGCGTTTATGATTCATATCACCATTATATACTAGTTAATCCATTGAGCTAAAATGCAGATAACATTTTCTACCCAAATTAGGCCAATTAGGGGAATATATATTGAGTGGGCACTCTAATGAGTTATAATGACAGACTAATGGGAAATGTTCCTCATCTCTGCCCAAGCTTGTCAAGTCCCAGTTGTAAGCTGCAGCTTCTTTAGAAAGAAAAATTCTCCAAGTACTGTAGAAATCAGCTGATCCAGGAACAGGTCAAACATCTGTTTTAATCTAACATGCTCTTCTTCTTTTCTTTCTCAATCCTCTTTTTTGGCAATGGTTCAGATCTGCTTGGTGAGGGTGAGTAAAAATGATTATCAGGTTGCAAATACATCCAGGTTCTGCCCAAAACATTTTTAACCTGCAATATATTTTTTATTTTTTTTATTTTATCATAAAACTTCTTCTTTTTTGAAAATCATTTCAAAATTTCAATGGGCATGACACTTTTGCGTCTTGTCTACAAGGAACTTTCTGAACAAACTGTCCGTTCACTGTCCGAATCTTCACACTTCTGATCCAGCTGTAGCTTTATGAAGTCATTTTGCTAAAATCTCTCTACAAAAAAACTCTGAGCTTTCTTTCATCCTGTCTACACCTCTACCCTTCCTTGTCTCTCTCTCCTCCTCCTCTGTCTTTGTGAATGCTGTGGTTTGGTTGTGGCTTGGCTGTGGTGGGGTTCCAGACTCTCTGGCTGCTCCTGCCGCTGCTGCCGCTAGCTCTGAAGCACCCCTCTCTGAGGCTGCAGCCTCTGCTACCGAACCTGCAGCTGACGCCATCGCTACCCCGGCCGCTGCCTCACTGCCAGTGCCTGCCACCATCTCAGACATGGACCTGTTTGGAGGTCAGTCAGGTCATCTCCAGGCCTAACTATCAGGGAAGAATGGGAGTTAATGGGATGTTTAGCGGTCAGTTTGGTCGGTTTGTGTACATGTATTTATAATGGTACTATTTGAAGTCACTTAGCTGTCACATCAGGTACAGTAACTTGTCAATCTGATATACAAGTAAACACAATTTGCCATATTGGCAAGCTTAAATTACCCTTTCTTTCATGGCTTCTCCAATAAGTGGCCTCAGGCCCGGATTGGCTAATCGGGAGCACCGGCAGGATTCCTGGTGGGCCGGTTTTTTTTTTTTTGGCCGCGAGGGCCGGTGTTGTCATGCCACTGGGTTAAACTATGCTGTTTCTAGGTTGCCTGCATTCATAGCAGCCCCACTCTTTTTATTTTTCTCGCAGGCCATATTATTATTTTCACCACATCATATCAGTAACAAATTCTCAGTTGATAACTAAAATAGACTGTGATTAATAATCATTATTTTTGTGCAAATCGTTGTTTTATTTGTGAACATAGGCTTTTGAGGAAGGCTTTAAAACCAAGCGGAATTCTCTGCCGGCTGCTCCCGCTTTACAGCCAGCGGGACTCGCGCTAACTGCACCCTTCACCGTCCGCTTTTTTATTTTACAAAACCAGTTTGGGCGAATGCAAACAACTTATTGATCATGAGCCCAACATCCAGCACGGCAGGAAAACATTTATTCTACCTGAGGGAAGACGTCTTTCATTGTAAGTTAATGCTGTTAAATAGAAAGGGAAAAAAATGCATTAAAAAAAAAATTCTTCTTGCATAAAAAATTCTTCTTGCATAGGCTATTCTTAAACTTCCTCATTATTGAAGTAAAAATCCAAGCACCAGAAGCAGCCCACATTCTAAGTTTTCTTTAATTGAAAAATATGCATTTTCATTCAAAGGCTATAGTTGCAATAATATTTCAGATCAAAACTTTTAAGTGCTATTGTTTAAAAAAAATGCTTGATTGACTGACGAAACGTCTGTAGACCTTCAGTTGTTAGATTTTCAAATTTCATGCCATTTGTAATTTCACAGTATTTTCACCTCCTCAATTACACGTGTGAAGTCACAATTCTATAATGGTACAATTTACTCAGGCCGATGACATTTTTTGTATGACATTTAAAATTCTTTTTAGAATAATTGTACATAAATATGGTAAGCAAAACAATTGTGATTATTTCTGAGAACTTTTTAACTGCAGGCAGACTTAGGCCTACATTATGGTACAGTACAAATATTTGGAACATCCCTTATTTTCTACAAGAATAAACACTTATTTTCTACAAGAATAAACACTATTTTCTTAAAGAATAAAATAAAGAATCACAATTGTCCCTTATTTTCAATTTCTTATGTTAATTGGCAATGATGACGTAATTATCTTTTGACTCCCCTGACAGCGGAATCTTGCTAAAAAAAAAAGTATTGTTAGAGATATGCTAGCAAAAAATAATAGATAAAAAATGCATAATAGAAAGCGCAAAGGCGGCACTGAAAAGGCCAGTAAAAAAAACAAAAAAGCAAAGTGGGCCGGTCTAAGGCATGAAACTCCAGGGCTGAAAATGAGTCCCACTCCGGCCCTGAGTGGCCTGAAGTCACTATCATGTAGGTAAAAGCTAATCAGTTCAGTAGACCATTATATATTTATTCATTTACCAGAAGCTTTTGACAACAGTATAAGCAGAAAGGTTTAACCCAAAAGAGAAAAGAACAGACATATTATTAATCCTTCCTTACAGCTGAGTTGATTAATTTTTTATGAAGCAAACTACTGATAAAGCTAAGGATTAGCTCACTTGAGATTAGCTTGCTAGCATGGATGTTTTTCAGTAATTATGTCGCCTACAGCAGACATTTCAGCTTTGATTATACAAGGTCAATGGCAGACAAGTGTCTCAAATTTGATGCCTTGTAAATGTTTAAACCCAGGCCAGTTCAAGTTTCACTCTGCCAGGATAAATATATAAATATAACATTTATGTTTTGTTTGGAGAAAACCAATTAATTACACATTGAGCATGGAATTAAAATTGTAAATATATTTTTTAAATGCAATTTAAAATGAGATACTATTATAATGTATTAAATGTTTTTTTTAAATTCTTTACATTTTCCATTCCATTTCCAAGTTTTTATTATAATTTTTTAAAAATGTCTATATAGTTTTTACAAATTTTTGTTTGTTATTTTAGTACATGAAGTTAAACTACATGAACATGAGAAATGCTGAAAATAAAATAAGTTCAACATTTTTAATATATTTTAATTTAAGAAACATACTGTATATGTTACTTAAAATAAAATATACATGAAAATAAAATTTTATTTTTTTAAATATATTTTATTTGAACATATATTTCTTTTTAGTTTTAGTTAACTATAATAAACTCTGCTGGTAATGTCTAATCATTTCACACAACATTACAGACACAGGTCACTGAATAAATCATCCACAATTTGTTTTCCATTCAAATCTATAATTTTTAACCTTGACACTTGAATGTGAAACTGCTTGAATAAGACACTAAATTACATGCATAAGTATTATGCAGAATTAATGCATTTCTTTCAAATGCAGAATAATTCTGTGTTATATAGGATGTTGGCTCATTTCGTACAAAGCTGTGCAGTCTGTTGATTTAATATTCCTCTAATTAAATCAACCAGCAGTTAAACAACCCCAAGCTGTTTTTTGTTTTCTCAGCTAATAAATGAATTAATTCATACCTGGATGTGCAGGTCTCCATGGGGTTTGTAATATTATATGCCACAATGTTCATCACTGCCTCGGCTTTAGCTAACAGAAACCATGCTGTCAAAGCCAAACACTTTCTTTTACTCACTTGTTGGTCCTGACGGCATTGACAGGATGTTTCACGCAGCCTGACTCATTTCCCTCAGTGTGTGTGTGTGTGGACACACTGAATTCAACTGTATACAGCCCACACTGGTATATTTTACCACCATTTGGGTCGTATAGAGTGTTTCTGTTCACTTGTAATCGTTCTCTCTCTATCACCTCTTCATCCCCTTTCTTTTTCTCTGTTGGGTTTTGTTGGTCTGGTTCTGGCCAGACGCGTTTGCGCCCTCCCCAGGCGATGGTCCGAGCGAGGGTGTGGCCCCTGCAGCTGCTGCCGATGCATGTGCCGGATCTGGTGGGTGCTCATCCATTCACAAGATCCACCCTGCTTTTTATTTGTGTGTGCCTGTGTATTTATGAATGGTTATGAAAGGTTTGTGTGTATGGGTGCGTGCTTGAATGGAAATCCAACAACCGCTATGGTCAGCAATCTGTGTGTGTGTGAGCGAGAGTGCATGCAGTTTTGTTCGCATTGCTTGAGTTATTAAACCCAGCTTTTTCCCACACGTTACAGCAAAATAATTTTGTCCATGAGCTGCCTAGGCACATACACTGTTCTCTGCAGGCACAATTGGTAATTTCTGTCCTTACAGTGCAAAAATTTTTATTCTCTATTTTTTGTCTTGTTTTACATGAAAAAGATGTATACATCCTTAAAACATAAAAGGCAACACTGTTGATTACAACTTTTCTGAAATTATATCTTGTGTATTTTTCTTACCTTATAGCATGTATTTTGGAATATATATATTGTCGCGGGGTGAATGAGAACACAGACTCGGTACTGATCGAAAGAGCCCCGGAGGGTGATTTATTGCCCACACACTGATCACACGTGCGCTGAGGAATGGTGCTCGGTGCCCGTCTCAGCTCTGGGGTGCCTTCCCGCTGGTGTCTCGTCTCCTGGCTTTTAAGGCAAGCGGGAACGAGCTCCAGGTGCGCCACTCATCGCGCACAGGTGTTGTGCGTCGGTGATCAGTGTGGCCGAGGCGTTTCCAGGGCGACGCTAATCTGGACTCGGGATACTCGCCACTATATATATATATATAAATTATTTCAAGATATATTTTCTGAAGATGAGTTGCTTCTCAAGTAAATTTATTTTGTTTTAAGGATGTTTAGATGCTTTACTTGAAAACAGGACAAAATATTTTCAAGAAAATGATTTTTGCCTTTACTTTCTGCTATGTTAACCTTCTAATAATTCAGCTGCTCACATTAATTGTATAATTTCCCTTCCGGTGTTTATTTTCAGTATCAGTGATTCATTCTAACAACCTTAGCTTTTATTTTTATGAAGTCTGAAGAGCAGAAGCTTAGTGGTTGTATTTACATAATGCAACTACTGTGCCATATAACATGAAAAGGCTTACTTTTACCTTTTATAAGTCCTTTTACTGGAACATTAACTTAGCTCTGCTTCCACATTGCTACTAGGACTTAAAAATCTGCAACCTATGGAATCCAGACTGTATTTTCTTGTTTTATTATTAATGGTTTCTCTATAGACAGCAAGCATCCTGAGGTATGTATGATTATACAAAACAGAATGAAAACTACATTGGGTTTTTTTCTAGGATATTTTTAATGGGGATTGCAGTACTAAGGTTAATCGTGTCTTAAAGTGTGCTTTTGAAGGTAAAATCCATCCTCTCTCTCTGTGACTTCAGTGTTCCTGAAGTTATGAGCTTTTCTTTTTTAGTTTGCCGTTTTTGTTATTTAACAAACCTTCCCCATTCCATTTTCATCCCCAACCCTTCCCAATAAAGACCCCTGGGCTCCATCCGAGGGGAGTGCAAGCATTGCCCCAGAGCTGGACCTCTTTGCCATGAAGCCGGTAGAGAGTGTCGCTACCGCAGCGTCTCCTACCAGTGCCGAGCCGAGCATCTCGCCAACAGTGGCCCCAGCTACCCCTTCTCCTCCCACCGCTACTGCCACTACCATCGCCGCCACTACCACAACCACATCCGCTACAGCTGAGTCTGCGGCCCCGCCAACACTAGACCTCTTTAGTGGTAATGTCTCTGCTGGAATTCTGCCTCTGTCTTGCTTTACGCTGCATTATGACAATATTAACTTGCTAAGCTAGTTCCCCAACATTATTAAGATTCTCTTTTGTTTGATTCCTCTCATTTAGATTTATATTTTATGTTTTGGTCATTCTGGATTGTGAATCATGGCCTTTACCACCTTTTCAGCGCTGAAGAATATTCTTGACGTTATATATATATATATATATTGTAATTGTACAATAATACTGTCAAATTACTGTAATTGTAAATATAAATATAATTGTACACTTCCGTTCAATTTTTTTTTAAAGAAATTAATATTCAGCATGAAAGCATTAACTTGATCAAAAGTGACAATAAAGTTGCAAAAAATGTGTATTTCAAATAAATGTCTCTTTCTACTAATCAAAGTATCCTGAAAAAATCACAAATCAATTTCCTCAAACATTGATAATAAGAAATGTTTCTTGAGCACTAAAATCATTTTACAATGATTTCTGAAGGATCATGTGACACTGAAGACTGAAGTAATGGCTGCTAAAAATCAAGATTCGACATCACAGGAATAAACTACATTTTAAAATATTTAAAAATAGAACATCGTTATTTTAAACTGTAATAATATTTCACAAATGCAGCCTTGAGCATAATAGGCTGTTATATACATTTATATTATACTATATATATATATATATAAAACCCAAAATTTTGAACGGTATTGTACATATTTAAAATATTTGTAAAATAATAGCTATAATTGTAAATATTGCTATTGTATAACAATGTAAAATAATACTATATTTGCAAATAAAGAGGGGTGGTCAATGTCACTGATTCACATTTGGCCTCTAAAATTGCACTGCAATCTGTCAAAATCCAGGATTTGCAGTGACCACATTTGTCCTGCAATAATTTTCTGGTGTTTTTGACCAAATCTGAATGCTTTGGTTTGCATTGACATTTGAAGACTTGACTGAGTAGTCTCTTGTGCTACTTGTTCAGTGTGATTATGGAAAAAAGCAAGCAAAAAAGGTGTTTTAAAATCTAAATGGTGTTTCCTCTCTCTCACTTGAAGCTGTCTTAATATGCACTGACTAAAAGCATAACGCATATGTGTGTCCTTGTTTATAGATATGTTTGATTCTATGCCTGAGCAAAGCTCCTCCACAGAGCCCAAAGCAACCACTCCTAGTGTAGACCTTTTTGGTGCAGGTACAGGAGTTGATTCCCATAGTTCTGTTGAACGTCTTGTCTTTTCTAGTCTCATCTTTCTTCTTTCTCATCTGTTTTTTGGCCCACTCCGTCTTGGTTTGTCCTCATAGTGGAACGTGGACTTGTGCATGTTTGCACCCTCAAAAGCACAACTTTGTGTCCTTTCTATGCTTCTGCTCCTTATTGATTTCTCTTCTCTTACGTTTCCTCCTCCACTTCCTCTTTTTGCTTTGCTTTGGTGTGAAAGATCTTCCCGCTGTCTCACGCGGGCCCTCACCTTTGCCTGAGGCCAGTGTGACTGGTGACCTCTTGTCTGGTGAGTTTGCTTGTCTCTCTAAATGGAGCATGTTTTGTCTTTTACCATGAATTATTATATTATCATTAATAATGAATAAATAAATAATGTTAATTAATAATTAATCAAATTATTATTATTAATACTAAATATATCATATTATTCAATAATAATACTGATCATTTTTCTATTAATATTTATTCATTTTTCAGGTCAACTTTTAAGCTAGATTGTTATGCTAATAATTTAATTTGTAATGAATATTTGTGTTAAATTACAAAATTTGAAATTAAAGAATTGAATAATATCATTAAATATTTATATATTAATATTATATATACAGTATATAAATATTTATATATGGCTCAGTATATTCTATGAATTATTACTATTATTATGATGCTTTAAGGAATAGTTTGAATATTTTGGCATTTACCCTCATGTTGTTTAAAACCGTATTACTCAATTTCTTCTGTATAACACAAAAGGAAACATTTTGGAGACTATTTTCCATGATTTTTGACAGCATTTTTTAAGCATTAATTTTCTGAAACTTTGTTCACTTAGTAAATGAGTAATTTTTTTCTTTTGAGTCTTTTCAGTGAGTAATTTGATCAAATTCAGCTTGCTGAGTAAATGATTTGATCACAGCGGGTAAAAGGAAGATTAAAAACTTAAATTTCAGTCTGTTTTTCACACAAAGCTATTAAATCACTTAAGACTTGAAAATATAGTTAATGAGTTACAGTATATGAGTCACTTTTATGATAGTTTTATGGTGTTTTCGCTTCCATTTGCCATTCATGCAGAAGACAGATAGTCATTTATGTTTGAGTGAACGATTGCTTTATTTGGTTTAGTATTGTATTTTTGTTTGTTCCTCCAATGCACTTTTACTTGCATTACAGTTACATCCCAAACTGCTAGTATTAGCTATATTTTATTTAGAGATGTCAAAATCACCCCATTTGCTCTCGTCCATTTAGATTCATTTGTTGCTCCAGTGGCTCCTACACCTGCTGCTCCAGCTGCTCCTGTCTCTCCTCCTAAAGCCGAACCTAGACCTGTGCTGGACCTCCTTGGTGTGTCTAAACTCGCTCATACAAAACACCAATTCTAAAGATCAATATAGAGATAATGTATGTCACATTCCAGGGTTTTCACTGTGGTGTAACCCAGTGAATTATGATCAGGTTTTTGCTTCTGACTGCACAATGTTTGAGCTTGTTCATTTGTGCTGAACTTGTTAAAGTTCATTTTGTTAGCGTAGACATTTCAATTTATGAAGTGGTAAGTATACACCAGCTGTTTCAAAGCCCAGTTTTTCAATTATTGTGGCTAGTTTCTGCAGTTTGTTTTGTCTGTTAAGTGAGCAGATGATGATGAATTTGGGAAGAGAGAGATTTGTTTGATGTGTGTTTGAGTTTAGTGTATATGCTTGCTGTGCTGTCATGTGTACATTAAGTGTGGGAAGACACAAAGATCGCATATCCATGTGTCAGTGTTTGTTGCGATGTGGGAGTATGTTGCCTGTTGTATGATCTCAGCTCACTCTCTCCATCTGCCCCTCTCTCAGTGTGTATGCAGCTTTAAGGCTGACTAATGCTTCTCCTCCTTCATGCTGCACTGTGGGATGTCTGTCTCTGGAACAAGACACATTTGGTGACACTACTGGGGAGACCCAGTCCGCTGCTCCCGAAGCACCATCAGGTGACCTTCTTGGAGGTATAGGTCACATATCCTGATTAGGAAAACGCTCTTTTTTTGTTAATGATGAAATAGAGACGTTAGACGTGGCACTAACGAAGAGCTGTTCAATATATGTATATAATACAGTTAATGCCTAATAAACAAATGAACAATAGTAATGAATAATTAAGTGAATTACCATAACAATAATAAAAAAAGTAATAATAGCTAATTACTTATAATTATTGATGTTTTGTTGTAAAATGTATAATTGCACCTAATAATGACAATAATAATAATAATAATTATTATTATTATAACATTTGTTGTTATTATTATTATTGTTGTTGTTGTTATTGTAGTTCAATAATTTGACCCAAATAATACTAATAACAACAACAGGGTTTGTACGGGTGCTTGAAATCCTTGAAAATGCTTGAATTTTAATGTAGTTTTCAAGGTTTGAATTTTGGATAAAGTGCTTGAAACTGCTTGAAATATGCTTTTTGCATAAAATGAAAACCGTCGACCATAGACTGGAAAAAAGTTGACTCACGTGTGTGACTGGCTAGTGTGATCTGTCTGTCTTTATTGACGGGCGCTCTCTGGCTGCGTTTACACTTTGCATTAACATGCGATCACTGTGATCTGATCAAGCAGATCGGATCATCAGTCAATCAGGACACGGCACGTTTACACTTGGCAACATCAGCTGACTTCTCGATCTGGATAACTGATCGGATCTGTATTTCCCGCGCAATATTTAAATAAGTCTGCGGTGCAAAGTCAATCTGAAGTGGTGGGTTTTCTTTTGAAAACTATTTTCAGTCGCGGGACAATAGAGACGTTAGACGTGGCACTAACGAAGAGCTGTTCAATATATGTATATAATACAGTTAATGCCTAATAAACAAATGAACAATAGTAATGAATAATTAAGTGAATTACCATAACAATAATAAAAAAAGTAATAATAGCTAATTACTTATAATTATTGATGTTTTGTTGTAAAATGTATAATTGCACCTAATAATGACAATAATAATAATAATTATTATTATTATAACATTTGTTGTTATTATTATTATTGTTGTTGTTGTTATTGTAGTTCAATAATTTGACCCAAATAATACTAATAACAACAACAGGGTTTGTACGGGTGCTTGAAATCCTTGAAAATGCTTGAATTTTAACGTAGTTTTCAAGGTTTGAATTTTGGATAAAGTGCTTGAAACTGCTTGAAATATGCTTTTTGCATAAAATGAAAACCGTCGACCATAGACTGGAAAAAAGTTGACTCACGTGTGTGACTGGCTAGTGTGATCTGTCTGTCTTTATTGACGGGCGCTCTCTGGCTGCGTTTACACTTTGCATTAACATGCGATCACTGTGATCTGATCAAGCAGATCGGATCATCAGTCAATCAGGACACGGCACGTTTACACTTGGCAACATCAGCTGACTTCTCGATCTGGATAACTGATCGGATCTGTATTTCCCGCGCAATATTTAAATAAGTCTGCGGTGCAAAGTCAATCTGAAGTGGTGGGTTTTCTTTTGAAAACTATTTTCAGTCGCGGGACAGTTTACAAATCAAAATAAATGTACGAGTCTCACTAGCACTGATCTTCCGACAGATCGGGGGAGAGGGGGCGGCGTTTTGCGTGATGTCGACCTGCGAATGCAGACACGATGGCTGTATTGCGTTTAGGCTGCATTTAAACTTGGCATTAACATGCGACCTGTATCCGAATGCTGTCCAAATACATATTGAAAAGACAAGTGTAAACGCGCTTCTGATCGGAATGTTATCCGATCAGCGTGTCCTGCTCCAGAGGTAGTCGAGGGCTGCGTTTACACTTGTATCCGGATGTTGTCCACATACACATTGAAAAGACAAGTGTAAACGCGCTTCTGATCGGAATGTTATCCGATCAGCGTGTCCTGCTCCAGAGGTAGTCGAGGGCTGCGTTTACACTTGTATCCGGATGTTGTCCACATACACATTGAAAAGACAAGTGTAAACGCGCTTCTGATCGGAATGTTATCCGATCAGCGTGTCCTGCTCCAGAGGTAGTCGAGGGCTGCGTTTACACTTGTATCCGGATGTTGTCCACATACACACATCGCAGGTCGACATCACGGAAGCACGTTTACACTTGTCTTTTCAATGTGTATGTGGACAACATCCGGATACAGGTCGCATGTTAATGCCAAGTGTAAACGCAGCCTCTGATGGAGCAGAGCGGGAGATAAACACATGTCGGGAGGTTGCTGCTTCAGTCAGCGTTGGTTTAAAAAAAAAAGACAAACACAAATTATGGTTAGAATAATGTAAAGTCTGCTTTTTATGGGAGAGTCTGCGCTTTCAAGCCGTATAAAAGGTAATCAAAAATGCCCATGGTCAGTTAAGCTATGTTAAAGACTGTCGCGAATAAAGTGAAATAATAAAATAAACATGTCAAAGCGCAGCGCGGGTGTTTTTATATTAATGCATCTCTGAAGTGAACCGACTGCTTTGAGAGAGGTTTCAATGGCATTATCATTTCATCTCACCGACATACAGTATAATGACTGATAAAGTAGCGTTTGTGAGCCAGCGCTGCTTTTTGTACATCCATTACCGGGCAAACCGCTGTATTCATGCAGTTCCAAAAGTGCCACCCAGTGGCAGACAGAACCTCATATTTTAACCTTTAAACTATTTTTAAGAAAAAAAGAAAAGGGATGTGTCAAAAGTGTAAAGAATTATTTTAATTTAAAGCACACACATCTTACTCTCTAAATGTTTTAAATTTATGAAGGCACATTAGCTTTTTGTTCTGAACAAAAACAGCAGACAGACTTATTGAAAATGAAAATTCTTTATACTCGTTCCTTTATTTTAAAATATATATATATTTATTATTTGGTTATTATGGGTGGCTCAATAGTGCGATATGCGGTTTGATCGCGGTATTTTTATTTATTTTATTTTTTACAAACCTTATTTATCCTGATTTTACTGCATACAAAGCTCTATTGTTGAGTTATTATGTAGCATATATTGTTGCTTTTTAACTGACAGAGAGACATGTTTTAAAACATTTTTGTTTATTGTTAAATGCCAAACAGCAATAAGAACATCCCTTTTCTAATTTAAAAAACAAAAGAAATAAAAACAATTCTGAAGTATCAAATGAAAACAAGCAATAAGAAAATCCTTATTCCAATTTGAAAAACGAAAGAATTCTAAAGTATCACATGAAAACAAAGTGTTGGCCTAAGTGAAAATGCAGAGAATAAACTAAATATTATTTAATCGTTAACGAATGTGATTTAGACCTGGGTTATCATGTCCTTGTTTTGCGCTAGGAAAACCAACATATTAACCGTATGTGGTTTCAGGGAGGATCGCATGGGGGTAACAATATTCCCGGCGGCACTGAAAACACTTTCCGACGGTGTGCTCGTTGCACAAATACACATGTATTTGCACGCGACTTTGGACAGCAGCGGAAATCTAGACCGATTATCGCACCATCAGGACAGTGGATTCGCGTTGGGAGTCTATGCACTCCTCCTGCAGGTAGCGCGTGAGCTCGTTGTCTGCTCGTGCTCTCTTGGGTATGGGCGCTGATGCAGAGGTCGTCCGTGACTTCAGCAGGTCTCCAAGAGTCTTTTTCTTTGCTGCAGGTGGCACCACCACTTGCCCTTCATCTCCAACCACTAACGCACTGGCAGCGCTCCCTTCGTCCTCCTCTCCCACCATCTCTTCGATGATGTTGAATTTTGTCTCCGTGTCATTGATATAATTGCCCCTATATCGAGGGTCTTAAAAAACAGGCCTTTTCCAAAAGTTTTTGTAAGGCAGCTGGTTCATATTTCCCCTGTAGAACAATGCACATTTTGTGCTTTATGTCCGATGTTAATGTGGTATCCTCATTTGATGGTTTAAGCATATCTTCTGTCAGGAGTTTCAGGGTGGGTTTGACTGAAGACACTGTAACGTAGCTCTCACCAGACAGCAGATCCGTAAACGAAACCCAGGATACAAACAGTTTGCGGGAAAATGACACTCGTAACACTCGTATCATTATTAATTTAATTAATATTCAGTGCACAGTGATGAATTGTAAAACAAGAAGGCCACAGCCTCATGAAAAAAAAAAACCTGTGAACACTGCAGTTGCCGTGGTTTCTGCGGTTGCTTTCCTTCCTCTGCGGTTGGCTCGTCAGTAGCGCGGTATTACAATATTGCGGTTATCGCGACAGCCCTAGCTGGAAAAGCTGGAAAATGCACCTTGAAAGTGAATCTTGAATTTTTATTTGAAAAAGTGTAATAACCCTGCAACAATAGTAATATTTATATAAATATATATTATTCTAGAAACTAAAACTAGGAGATAAATATATACCAATAATAGGAAACATATTGAAATGAATGCTCATTTTCAGTTAAAGTTTTAACCCAAATTGTTGTGCTGCTTTGTAATGGAAATTTGTATTAAATTAGAAAAGTGATTGTTAACTAAACATAATTAATAATAATAATAATTTTCAGTAATTGAAATAAAGATAAAATATTAGAAAATAAATAAATAAAATATTAGATGAAAAACTTTTTAAAATAAATAAGTTTGAAGTTGAAGTACTACTAAAAATCAAATTAAAGCTATATAGAAATGTATAGTTCAGTCATGAAACTCTAGATGGAGCAGGCTGACGGGTTGTTAACGTAACTGATGATATTCAGAGAGTTAAACGACTTGGCACAAGCTGATTGCTTCATGCTGCATATGCAGCCAATGAGCTTACGGTCTTGCATTTATATGGCTGGCTAGCATTCACTTGAGATTCTGCTGCACTCTTTAAGAGTTTCTCTGAAACCCTCCACCTTCACCAGCTCCACCAGTATAGATCTGCTACGGGTTATTTTATATGCTGTTTGTGCAGCAGCAGTATGTCTTAAATACTCACGGCACCATATCGCCATATGCATTGGCAGTAGCAAGTTCCTGTACTTGCTTGAAGCATCAGCATTAATCTACAACTACAGCAATAACCAACAGCAGCAGCAATTCAGCAGCAGCTTAGCAGATATATTCCGCCAAGACAAAATACATAAACATTGTCATTTCCATCACCATGCTAAAATCTTCAGAGAGTTGTCATGATTGGAATACTTTTAAAATGATAAACTTGAAAAAAAGCAAATAACAAAATTACTAAAGCATAAAATAACATTAAAAATAAAAAAACTAACTTAAAATATTAATAAAAACTATAATATATAAATAATACAAAAATAATACCAAAAAAGTAATTTGGACCCCACTGCTTCAATTTTAACCTGTTGATAGTTTTCACGTGACGTCACACCCTTTTAGGAACACCCACCTGGAGGGCAAAACTAAGCTTTGCTCCACTGACTGACAGTTATTTTAACACAGATTGCATTAAGTAGTAATGTAGTAAAACGCAGATATTAAAAGGCGAAATTCAGTAAACACCTTATTGATGATGTATATTTTGTACAGGCAAGCAGATGAACCCAGAATATAAACACAATATGCAAAGTTTCACATTAAATGGTTTCCCATAGAAAACCATTATAAGGAAAACACTGAACCATTAAGCGGATTGCATTCATATTCTGGCCTCATCTGCTTGCCTATGTAAATTATGCATCATTAATATGACTGTTTTAAATGTATTAAGGCACTTTAAGTGTTTTTAAAATGTTTTGTCACACTGTTTAAGGATAGAAATATTGCCATGGGTGCTTAATGCTAAAACTTGCATTTTGTTCATACATACCTTTGTTTTATTCTTTTGAGGTGATCTAAATATTTACGGCTGGGAAACAGATGGAAAATTGACAGGCTTGTGCTGCAGTTCTATGGATGTTTTGCCCTCCAGGTCTTCGAGCCGGTCACACGACTGAAAGCTATGAATTGATAGCCTTAGCGAGAATACGTTAAAAAAAAATGTTTATGTACATTTAAACAGTAATTTAGTTCAGAAACACCATGTTTTGGAATTGCTCTTATGCTGGACCATAATAAAATGTTTAGATATTTGAGAACTGTTAAGAATCTGAAAGTGTGCTATGGATTTGTGGTGGATTTGGCACCTTATCTGTTGATGTCTGCAGGGTTGATTTCACCGGTCGCCCTCACAGTTACACCAACCCCAGCACCAGTGCCATCCTCGGCCCCAGCTGAACTGCTGGAGTCAGCTTTTGATGCCTTTGGCTCTGTGCCGGTATCCACCACACCAGTGGCGGCAGACAGCGCCCCTGCTACCGCAGCGCCCTCTGGTGGCTTTGATGCATCAGGTGAGATATCAAACTAGGTGTTTTGAACAGATAATTATACTCTTAATAAACATGAATACTTATGTATTTGACAAAACTGTATTTTTTTTAGTTTCTCTTGAATGCAGTGAGGCATCTTTCAGGCTTGCTTGCTTCTCAGCACACTTTTGCCTTGCATGAGCACTTCTGTATCTGCTGACCTTCTTAAATTATACAGAGAAGATGTGACAGCGCTTCTAAAATGCATTCTCCCTGTGCTTTTTCTCCTTTTTCATTTCATTTCGTGTTCTGTCCATTCTTGCTCTCTTACTGTAATACTGCTTTTTTTCGACTTTATCATCTGTCCCATTCTTATATCATCTCTCTCTGTGCTTTGTTTCTGATAAATCTCTCCCTGCGCACTGATCTGGCTCGTTGCTTGCTCCTGCTGTGCCATTGGTGAGTTGGCAAGAGAACTCAGGGCTTTGCAGCATGTATCGTTTTACCCAATCGCACCAAAGGGTTTGGGGGGTGTGAATGTTCTAGCGCTGTTTGTTATTTCAGTGCACACCTTTACCCTTTAGCCTCTCTGTGCGGTTTGTCCCTGCTTGCCCATGTTACAGATATTGTGCATTACTGCATTAGAATGAATTGCCTGCTTTAGTGTTGTTGGTACCAGAATAGTTTTTCATAAAAGGTGCACTAGGTACTTTGACAGTGGTTTTGGACTTCATACTGACACCTGTTGGCCTGGAAGGTTTTTGGAAACTAGTGCCATAATGTAGGTCTATTTGACAATCAGTGTGATTTTTACACACTTTTTGTTCTAGTCATAGTTTTTGTAT
This sequence comes from Sinocyclocheilus grahami, assembly GCF_001515645.1. Classification (NCBI taxonomy): domain Eukaryota; kingdom Metazoa; phylum Chordata; class Actinopteri; order Cypriniformes; family Cyprinidae; genus Sinocyclocheilus; species Sinocyclocheilus grahami. The sequence goes on from NW_015505275.1 coordinate 1,001,535, forward strand.
TTTGAAGAAAACACCTTTTACATTTTTGTTAATGTTTCATCATGTTATATTCAGTAATTTTAGTCCATTTGATTAAATTATGAAATGTATGTTGATGTGAATAACACGCATTTGCAAAATGACGAGAATGTTAAACTTTTTCAATTTTAAAATTTAGATACTTCATAAAAGTCTTGTGGATTTTTTTAGTTTTTCTAGGGCAGGGATCCTCAAATCTGGCCCACGAGATCCACTTGCCTGCAGAGTTTAGCTCTAACCCTAATCAAACACACCTGAGCATGCTAATCAATGTCTTCAGGATCATTAGAAAATCACAGGTAGCTGAGTTTGATCAGGGTTGGAGCTAAACTCTGCAGCGCATTGGACCTCCAGGGTAAGATTTGAGGAACCCTGTTCTAGGGTGTGCATTTTTGAACATTTGTAAAAAGTAATTTTTCTTTATTTTTTAAATGTTAAAATTTGCAATTTGCAAAAAAAATACTTGGTGCACCTTACCCTAACCCTTTGCTTTGAGGGTTAACGTTTTGAGTCATTGACTGGGAGGGTGTTGGATCTCAGCTCATCTCCTCATCCAGTACAAATGGTTCCCTATATGTTGGTCACGTCGAGCTATGTCGTGACTCGACATTAGGGGTTTTACTTGGGAGCCTGAATCCTCTCTGATTAAGAGAAAACACCAATGAAATTTGGCTAGTGGATTTTGCATGCTGAGCCACTCCCCGTGCACATGGGTATCATAATCAGACATCATCAGATTTTGCTTCGGAGCCGAGTGAATGAACACCGTTCGAGATTCACCAGGCGAATTCTCTCTGCTGCTGGAAGAAGAGGTTGTTCTGGGTGGTGTTACGGCACAATCAGCGGCGTCCCTGTTAATTCAGATTCCCCTGGGTACTTCATCTAAAAGAACAGTTTCTGATTGTGGACGGATGGACTGTCGTCCTCTTGAGGATGAAGATTCGGCGGGGCTGCCCCCCCTTGGGTGTTGTTGCCACCACTGAATCGGACAACCAAAGCTTACAGTCCTGCGGGCCAAGCTGCCTCTGCCCTGCATGCCATGGCTATCCTGCAAGTACACCAAGCCAAGGCACTAAAACGAATGCACGAGAGTAGTACCGACCCGAGTTCCGAACCCCCGGGTGACGAAAGTCACGGCACAGTCCCTTGGGAAGGCGATGTCCACGTTAGTGGTCCAAGAGTGCCATCTATGGTTCAGCCTTGCTGAGATGAGTGACGTCGACAAAGCGCACTTTCTTGATGTTCCCATCTCACAGACTGGGCTATTTGGCAACACTGTCGAGAACTCCGGCATGATCCTCCACCCGCCGTTCCGCTGTGGGCCACGCCTCCCTTCTGCGGTTGCTCCGCCCCGTGCTGAGACTATGTCGAGGTCGGCATGACAAGCCTCGCGCAGGAGAGCCCCCCCCCCCCCCCCCCCCCCCCCCCCCCCCCCCCCCCCC
>NW_015505275.1:1003148-1041014 GCF_001515645.1 Sinocyclocheilus grahami
TGTCCCAGCTGGCCCCTAAGTCCCCAGGAGGACACCAGATGGAGAATCTTTGCTTTGTTCTGTTCCGCTGTTGGCCCAAGGGCCAGTGGTAACCACATTCTCAAAGAAATAGAAATTCCCTTTTCCTCCGGACCATCCGGCTCATAGGTTGACAGTGAGCAACGCACTGCCTCCTCACTCTCGCCCATGACGCCCCCTATTGCCAGCGGCCAAGAGATTGCGGTTTGGGGACGCCATGCCTTCCCACGCGTCTCCGGCTGGACCCTCCGGGGAAACGGGGAGTCCTGCCATGATGGGCCAGAACGCGGTGATTTCTGGGCCATCTAGCACGACTTCCCACCGCTGTGGGTATGTCGATTGTCCCTTTGGTGCCACTCGCACGGAGTTTGGGAGCGTGGCTCACGCTGCCCAGCCCATCCCGCTGGCTCATTCGGACAGTCTGACTCGGCTAAGCGATTCAGTTCACCAGGCGAACCCCCCCAGGTTCAGCGGCGTCCTCGGGACTTTGATGGCAGTCCGAGATGCCCCTGTCCTGGGCAAGGAGATTACTGTCCTATTGGAGAAGGACGCAATCGAGCCTGTCCCTCCAGCCGAGAAGCCAGTCTTGGATCTGCGTGTCTTGAATTAGGCCCTTCACAAGCTTCCATTTAAGATGTTGACGCAGAAGCGCATTATCAGATGCATCCAGCTCCAGGATTGGTTTGCAGTGGTTAACCTGAAGGACGTTGACTTCATGTCTCCATTTTTCCTCAACACAGGCTGTTCCTACAGTTTGCGTTTGAGGGTCGGGTATGGCTGTCAGGGTCCTCCCCTTCTGGCTTTCCTAGACCCCCCCCCTTTTTGCGAAAGTAGCGGAGGGTGCCGAGTTACAGGAAGTGGGCATTAGGATCCACAACTATCTCGACCATGGCCCGCTCACGAGAACAGTTGTGTGATCACAGGGATCTGGTGTGCCGGCACCTCTGCCAGTTGGGGCTTCAGGTCAACTGGGAAAAGGGTAAGCTCTCCCCCGGGCAGAGAATCTCTGTTCTCAGTATGGAGTTAGACTCGGTGAGTATGACAGCGCGTCAAGTGTGCCCAGTCCCTGCTGAACTGAGTTCCTTCAGAGGCAGGACGTTGGTACCACTGAAACACTTTAAGAGGCTCCTGGGGCATATGGCATCCGTAGCTGCAGCTTTGGCGCTTAGATTGCTGCATATGAGTCCACTTCAGCACTGGTTACACTCCCGAGTCCCGAGATGGGCGTGGCTCCACGGTACAGTTCGCGTGACCATCATGCCGACATGTTGCCGCTCATTCAGCCTCTGGACGGACCTTGTCTTTCTACGGGCCGGAATGCCTTTAGAACAAGTGACTCGGCATGTCGTTGTCACAACGGATGCCTCCAGTGCGGGCTGGTGCGCTACATGCAACGGGCAGGCAGCCTCTGGGTTCTGGACAGGGCCTCAACTGCTTTGGCACATCAACTGCCTCGAGTTGCTGACAGTGCTACTAGTCTTGCGGCAGTTCCGGCCGCTGCTGCTTGGCAAGCACGTGTTGGTCCGCACTAGGGGTTGCACCGACTAGTCGACTTTAATGCTCTGCCATGACGCTTTAATCTTGACGTTGACTTGTCACTGGTCCTGTAGAGGGCACAACAGGATAAGAAATCTTTTGAAGGACTTCCACATTTACGCTCGGTTTCCAAACAGTTAAAATGACAAATAAATGCATACTCCGAAAGCACTCCACAAGATGTGTGATTATATTACTGGATGCTCGCTTTATCTGTATCTGATTTAGAACGAGCGGAAATCTGTGAGAAATAATATGACCCAAAGACAAAAGAACTGATAAAAATTAGCTGTTATAGGAGAAATAGCCATGTGGGAAGCGCTGTGTCATATGCCATAGCTGTGCACAAGGTGTTTGTCACAACTCCAGACTTATTTGTTCATTAATGAAGTCATCAGCGACTAGTCGACTTCGACTCAACTTTCATCACATAAAAGCCGAGCCACTGTTTTGAGCCGCTGGACTCAGTTGAGCTTAATTCTTGTCTACTAAGACAGCGCTCTTGACCGCGCTCTCTTCCATCGAGAGGGTCGGAGAACTCCAAGCATTTTCAGTGATCAAAGAGTACCTTGTGTTCAGGCTGGCCTACTCTCACGTTGTCCTGAGACCCCAGCCTGGATACGTGCCCAAGGTTCCCACCACGCCTTTTCACGATCAGGTGGTGAATCTGCAAGCATTGCCCTCGGAGGAGGCAGATCTAGCCTTAGCGTTGCTGTGTCCAGTAAGAGTGCTGCGTGTATACGTGGACCAAGCCTGGAGTTTCAGAAGCTCTGAGCAGCTCTGTGTCTGCAACGGAGGTCAGCAGAAAGGGAAGGCTACCTCCAAGCAGAGGTTGGCTCACAGGATAGTGGATGTCATCGCCTTGGTGAACCAATCCCGAGGCGAGCTGTGCCACCTCTCTGGCAGACATCTGTAGAGCTGTGGGCTGGGCAACACCAAACACCTTCGCAAGAGTTTACAGTCTCCACGTTGAGCCAGTTTCTTCCCTTGTGTTGGGTAACAGATAAGTGGCGGGTAGAGCTGGCCGGTGCCACTCTTGCTGCGCCATTCCCCCTCACCCGGGGATGTGAGCACCTTTTCCTCCTCCAGTACAGTTCCCCAGACGGCGAACCCTGGTGGAGTATCCTCCAGTACCCCCAGCAGTCAGACTGGGCGGGGCAGTCTGATGCCAGGCCCAATATTGGTGTTAGCTTGCCCGGGTCTCCGGTCAGCCCCTGTACTGGGCTAGATGTCCATATGGCTTGATTACCTTCGGGCGATCCCATATGTGTATTCTTCCACGGTAAGGTTTCCCTCTCGGTGAACCCGTGTCTTCCATTTACAGACCATTCTGTCAGGCTGTGCTGGCAGTCGTTCCATCCCTACTGTCAGGTAGGACCTGCCTCAGAGTCCCATTCCATATGTAGTACTGCCCCAGGCCTGGGTCAGTCCATATCAGTGTCTCCACATGTTACCTCCCTACGGGTAGGATGTGGCCTCCGTAGCACCCTTCTCTGGAAGGCTCGCTTCCCCATCATTACTGCCAAGCAACAAATAGGAAAGCCTTGAAGCAATTTTTCATTGAAGGTCGGAATCCCTTCTGTTAAGATATTTCTGTGGTGAAAGGAACAGCGGCTTGGCTATCACCAGCAGCGATATATTCACCTATGGTCACTGTGGGTACCAAGGTCAGCGAATTTGCGGTGGGAAGGTTATGACCTTTGCGTAGCATTTATCTGACACACGGCTGCTTGTTAACATTTGCAATGCCATAGGGTTGTAACGGGGTTTAGGTTGTAGCGCTTTCCATGGACCCCTAATGTCAAGTCACAACATAACTCGAAGTGGCTGACAGATAAGGAACATCTCGGTTACGTACGTAACCCTTGTTCCCTGATGGAGGGAATGGAGACATTACGTCCCCATGCCACAACCTCGAACCATCACTGGTTGCCAGGGACAAGTTCTCGGCTCCTCAGCATAAAACCTGATGACTGGATGCACCTGTCGCCTATTTATACCCGTGTGCACGGGGAGTGGCTCAGCATGCAAAATCCACTAGCCAAATTTCATTGGCATTTTCTCTTAATCAGAGAGGATTCGGGCTCCCAAGTAAGACCCCTAATGTCGAGTCAGGACATAACGTCTCCGTTCCATCAGGGAACGAGGGTTATGTACGTAACCGATATGTTCTTCAGTGAGGATATTTTTTGGTGCCTGACAGAATGTGTCCAACCATGTTGTAATGCAATGAAAATCCTGTGTATAAAAATGTGTTGATGTGTGTTCCCAGTTTGCGACTTTCCAATGCATGTAGTAAAAGTTTTGAATACCTCATGAATGTTTTGATAAATGTGTGGGTCTGAATTTTTAAAATATTATTACAGTACCTTTCAATAGTTTAGGGTCAGTACATAATTAAGTAAACACGTAAGTAATACATTTATTTAGAAATGATGCATTCAATTAATGAAAAACGATAGTAAGGACTTTATTGCAAGACAAATTTCATATAAAAACTGTTCTTGTGAACTTTGTTCATCAAATAATCCTGAAAAAGTTGTATATCGTTTTCCACGAAAATATTATACAGCACAACTGTTTTCAACATTGATAATAATAAATGTTTCTTGAGCATCAAATCAACATATTAGAATGATTTGTGAAGGGTCATGTGACACTGAAGACTGGAGTAATGATGCTTAAACTTCTGCCTTGATCAAAATAGAAAACCGTTATTTTCAATTGCAAAAATATTTCACAATATTACTGGTTTTACTGTATTTTTGATAAATAAATGCAACCTTGGTGAGCGTAAGACTTCTTTCAAAAAATCTTACCGAACCCAAGCATTTGAAAGGTAGTGTATATATGTTTTATTGTATTGTTTCTGTCTTATGTTTTACTCCTTTTACATCTGACTTAGTGTATTATGGGATTGCTGGCAGTTTGTACAGTAAATCCAAATCAAGTCTAGGCTAAAATGGTCTCAATCCATCCTGGCTATATTAACCCACTCTTCTTTGTGCCAACCCCAGTGTTTGATGGATTAGGAGACCTTCTAATGCCAGCCATAACGCCTCAGAGCACAGGCGGGACCCCCATGGCTGCAGTGAGCACGCCGTTGGCACCTGAAATTGTGCCCACCGTTAGACCGACAATGGCTCCGGCCATGGCACCAGCAATGGCCCCAACAATGGCACCCGCAGCAGCTGCCCAACCAATCAAACCTATTGGAGGAGACTTGGACTCTTCACTTGCCAATTTAGTCGGAAGTATGCCTGGAATAATGATAGACTGAATCATTTTACACACCTTCATTGCCGACGCTGACTTATCTTGTTTCTTCCTCTCTTGTAGACTTGGGGGTGGGAAACCAAAAGAAGTAAGTTCAGTGTCTGTTGCAGTGCATCTCCATGTCCCTGTTGTTTCCAGATACCTATTAATCTTGTCACTGATAACATCTATTCACAGACATGAATTATACAACCTGACCCTTATTGACAATTCATTTGCACTGTTATGGCAGCTTGATTGATTCGCTCTCCCTTGGAGCACAATTTAATCATGTTCACTTTGTGTGGCCCTTGAGCTGTATTTATGAACCGAGAAGAATGATTTACACATTATGTTGGCTGACAGCTATTTGTTTTGTACAGGGACAACCAGTGGAATGAGAAGAAGCTAACAGGAGGAGCTAACTGGACCCCTCAGTTCGCCCCTACTAGCTGGGGCACACCTGGCGCTCAGATGGTAGCACTTGCTTTTTTCTTACACAATTAAAAAAATCGTTTTTCAACTTCAAAATTATTATTTTTTTAAAGATTTATTTTTGGGTTTTTTGCTTTTTTATTATGATAGGATAGTTAAGTATTGACAAGAAGTGAAGTGGGAGAGAGAGGGGGGACTGGATCGGGAAAGGTCCGCGAGCCGGGACCCGAACTCAGGACACCTGAAGTTCAATGGTGTTATATGTCGGCACACTGCCCATGAGGCTATTGGCGCCAACCTACTTCAAAATTTTATATTTAATTAAATATGTACTTTTCTATGGAAGAAGATTAGAGCCAAGCAATAATAAAAAAACAAAACCATCTCGAGATTAAACTCATTAAATTTTGAGAAAAAAAGCTGAAATAAAATGTTGAGAATAAACTCATTAAATTACGAGAACAAAGTTGTTCAATTTCGAGAAAAAAAGTCCAATTAAAATGCGAAGAATAAACACTCGTCAGGTTCATTTCATCTCATTGGAGTGTCTCAAACAGCGCCTGCAGTGGCGTAGGTCGTAGAGTAATGCTCATGGATGCGGTCGACAAGGGTTTAAGTCCATATTTTGCCGAACTCACTTTTCTTCCTTTCCTCATCAAATATCTCATCGGCAAAGTGGAAATCAACTGCCTAACGAGTGTTTAATAGTAATATATGAATTGGGTAGGTTTAGTGTTACTACAGTAAATCCATTGTAAGTATTAATTTGTGGATTGAAAAGTATTCCGATTGTTGTCGCACAGTGTTCATCCTGTTTTCCGCATCAGTGTTGTTGAGAATTGCAGTGCTGTTTCATCTGCCTTTAAACTAGTTTAATGCACCGTGGAATCCTCTTCCGTAACTTTCTAAGTTTCTAAAAATTTTTTCATTGTACTTGCCGTTTTCTTAGTATTTGTGAAATTTACTAGCAATTTCTGAGTGAAAATTGTTTCTACACCAAATATTTTTAGTATATATTTAATTGTGGTCCTGTTCCAATTGTGTTTAGTCTAGCTCCGCCCCTGCCGCCCCACCTGGACCAATGGCAGCAACCTTGGGAGCACAGCCTGGCTTTAGCATGGTGAGAAATCACTTTTAAATTGTTAAAAGAGTCTCTGTATTTTGCATTTACAGTATTTACTTACTTTATTTCATATTTTTTACTCAGGCTCCAGCAGCAGGAGCTCCCATGATGCCCCAGCCTGTGATGATGGGTCAGCCCATGATGAGACCTCCATTTACAGGGCCAGCAGCGACAGGAACACCTGGAGCACCAGTAATTAACATAAAATATGGAGAAAAAAAAAACTTTTATATATATATATTAGGGCTGTCAGTCGATTAAAATTTTTAATCTAATTAATTACAGGATGTTTCGATTAATTAATCGCAAAATAATTTTGACAGTGAAAATACCCACAAAAGATTATTTAAAGATATTTTTGTGTTAAATGAGAAAATATCAAGTAGACATTACAAATTGTAGCTTTAAAAATATTTTATTTGATTCAACAACAAAAAAATGTATTACACATAAAAGAAGATAATTTGTGAAACATCTCAGTATTGTTTGTTCATACACTGGAAAAAAAAGATGAATTGAATGTACTAAATTTTTACAATGAAAGTCATTGGTAACCAAAACAGCTTTGTTACCAACAGTCTTGAAAATACCTTCTTTTATGTTCCACAAAAGAAAGGTTTGAAACGACATGAGGGCAGGGATGGATTATGACACAGAAATAATGAAATTTTGTTCCTTTTTTATTTGAAATTTTCCCAAACTTGTTAACTATACCATAAAATATCACGATTCTCAAATATAAGTAAATGCATTTTGCACCTTTATAGATCATATTAGTTTATCTATAATGAGCTATGGGAAAAGTAGCCTAATTTTATTGTAATCCATTAACTAGCCTATACATAAAACCCGTCTTTTAACTTGTAGATATGGGTGTCATGTCACAGAATATTTTTAATACGACTGACTTTGTATTTAACGTAAATTTAATAAAAACATTGTAAGTTACTAATTATAACACTTTCATTGTACATAAAGAGAGCAAAGAATATTTACATTATCAAAAAATATTAACTTCAGTCTAGACAAAGTTCAAGCACTCTCAACAACTCCCATTATAATCACTGAAGCCATTTATACTGTGAAATGAATATCTTACTTACATCGTACATACATCTGCACTTTGTTTATGATGAGAGAATTCGCGAGAGCAGCATTCCGTCAGCGAGCGCGCGCACTGAACAAAACACGGGATTTTCAGCGATGACTCATCTGAATGCCTCTGATTGGCCATTGCATTCATAAGCTCAACAGAATCCTGTGTGATTGGTTATAATGCACAGCACTGTAAAAACACGTCTAGCTCAACGCCAGCCAAAGCACGAACGCAGATTTGAATTGGGCAGCTGATTCTGTGCCGCACTGAACGTTCTAAACGTATCAAATACAAAAAAAATATTATTCAGCCATTTTTTGTCCATGGAGGAGCAGTATTTCGACTGGGCCCCCCTCTGGTCTAGTGCCCTGGGCACGTGCCCGGTAGGCCCGTGTGTTAATCCATCCCTGCATGAGGGATGTGAGAGTAAATGATGACAGAATAAAAAATTTTTGGGGTAAACTATCCCTTTAATGTTTTTATTATTATTATTATTATTATTTATTAATTAATTAAATTATACTCTAATAAGAAACTAAATCTGCCAGCAGGTGGCGGTAAATGTCTTAAGTCGATTCGTTCAAACGGCTGATTCATTCAGGAATGAAGTAAACGGCTCTCTATGAATGGGCTACTGAAACATTGATTCACATGATTCGTTCAAAACGCGGATTCATTCAGAAACTAAACACTGCTGTGTTGCTCGGAGATGCACAACAATTCTGCTGTGGCTTTAAAGGTAATATATTCTTTGCAAAATTTAGCAAAAACATAATATTGTGTTTAAAATATAAACACAGTATGAACTTCTTATTTATTGAACTGTTGTATAAAATCACATTTAAACTCGTACTATTCGGGACAAAATCAGCACTCGTGTAATAGCCTACTGCTCTCCCTGCTCGTGTGATATCGTATGATATAAATAAGACAAGAACACATACTGGGGCATTTTTCCACCAATATCTTGAATTTTAGGGCATAACTGCATTTATGGAGTTGCTGCCCTGCATCATATTTGTCAACAGTCAACTATGAAATGTAAGATGATGATGTACAGGTCTGGGGGCGGGGCCAGTGCGTTAACCGCGTTAAAATATTTTAATCGTGTTATTTTTTATAACTAATTATTTAAGTTAGCGCACTAAACTGACAGCCCTAATATATATGTATATATATACATTACAAATACAAAGTATATTACAAAGTAGAAATACAAATGATTTCTTTATTTAAAAAATCATACTGACCCCAACAATAGAGTATATATTATTTTAATCAGTTTGCATCATCATTTCCTCATGCACCCTTTACTTTCTCAGTTGTCTCCAGGGCCAGCTGCTCAGAGCCCCAAAAAACCTCCCACCAAGGACCCCCTTGCAGATCTGAACATCAAGGACTTCTTATAATTTTCTAGGTATAGTTATATTTCTAGTGGCTACTCAGATGAGGCACTAAATCACAAAGTACTGTGACATTTTCTCTGTGCTCTGTTTGCAGTATTTGTTTTCTCAAAGACTGAGCTCCAGTGAGAGAAGTCTGCTGTCTATTTACACCCCCAGACACCTGAGAAGCCTGCAGCTAGATATCCACTGACCCCGCCCCCAGCCCAAACCCTGCCCAGTCTGCCCCACCCAGCCTTCCTGTGTCATGTTGTAGCACAAACTGTGAACTGAATCATAGAGAAAACAAACCGAAAAATGAAGATGTGCTTATTTCGATGTTATCCTTTGTTTTGAACAAAACAGAATAAAATTATTTAAAACACACACACAAATGAAAATTAACAATTTAAAAAAGATACGTATGTCTTTTCCAGTGTTTAAGTCTGAAATGAATGATGTGTGTATGTGGATCCCCTCAACTTCTCATTCCTCTAGGACTTCCCTTTTGGGGTCAGAGGTCCTAAACATGTTGTTGAAGCACTTTCTGTTGTATGTTAGTTTTGGAGCAGTGTGCAATGTATCATGATTTGCAGAAGGTACTCTGTGTATATTATCCTCATTGACCAAAAAAGGTCTCTCCTCTGCTCAAATTTTTATCTGTGTACAACTTATTGATGTGAACCTGGTACTCGGATTATAAGACATGCTGTTGTCATCTCCCATCATTGATTGATATGTGTTTGTTTACAAATAATAAATATATAAATTCTAAATATATATGAATTATGTATAAATTAATAACATCCAGGCTCCTCTATCCTAGATAACCCCCATTTTTGTATATTAACTGGTATTTATTTTTCTGATATATACATATATTTTTTGATTCTTTAGTTTAAACTTTGTTTTAATTTCATTGTCAGTTCACGGTTTACATACTTTCCCCAAGACCATAACCTCAGAAAATTTGGATTTTTAATTCACCAAATCTCAGTGCTACAAATTACAGATAATCTCTAAGAAAGGCCAGAATCTTTGCAGAATCTTGAAGTAACAAATGTACAGTGACCCCCCAAAAAAAAGCCCCCAAGATTTCACAGTTGTAGTCTGTGGAATGTTGTGTTTAAGTCTCAGTTACTTGTGCTTGTATGAAATCCTAATTGAAGCTGGTACGTGTAGTGTTATTTTGTATAATTGTAGAAGAACCCATCCACATGTTTGGTTCTCAGTCTTTCCCACTCATACTACATTATAAACCCTGGCCCTTGTTTGTTACATGTAACGGTTGATTCATGCTCCCTCTGGTGAGTGGTGGTACTGTAGTTTGCACAGCAAAGCAAGAGCTTGGAGGAGATATATTAGATGAAAATACCTACATAGAGTTCATAGAAAACAGAGCGTAGGTTCATTAGCAGAGATGGACTCTTAGATCTGTACAATTTTTCAGGAGGTCACTGTTAAACAGTGTTACAGAAAGGTCTGACTGACAGCCCTGTATAGCCAAGCCTCTGTAACTCGCTCTCCCTGTTAGATCTCTCGTGGAAATGACAAAGACAGATCTTTGGATCTCTCTTTTACAATTCTCTTGAAAGAAAAAAAAATTGATTTATTGATTCATATTTGACACCCCTACATAGTGCATGTAAGCCCTATGAGATGCAATAAACACTGATGGGAAGAATTGCCCACCTGCGTCCCCCTGTGTCTGTTTTCACAAGGATAGCTCTATATCAACACATGATTAAAAAAAAAAAGCGACTCATTATTCGGTATTTTTTAAGCTGCAAAGTTTAAGGTACATGTTTCTGGTTTAAAAAAACATGCATTCTTATATATATTTTCAATATAATAATAATTATATAATATATATATATATATAATAGAGAAATAAAGAATCAAAGAGAGGAAATAAAAAATTCAAAGCTTAAATAAAAAAAATGAACACACTATTTTGTCCTCTTAGACCAATACATATAAATGTTTATTTGGTCCTTAATAACAAACATTTAGAAAAAGTTGTACAAATTTAAAAAGTATGCAAACCGTTTTTTCAAAACATCAATTTTATATAAACATTTTTCGTGTTTATTTCCTATCAAGCTATATTGCTTTTCTCTTTATCATAATTACACTATGTATCATTAACCATATCTAAATTTAAATAACCCTGTGTATTTTTTTAAAGAATGACATGATCATATGAAACTCATAATACGAGTCTTACATTAAATACATACTTACAGTTCTACAGTAGACTGTTTCTCCGACAGGTCCTCTGATGTTTTGTATTTTAAAATTAAATTAGCACCAAAAGTCAACAAGGGCATCTGAATCTGAAGGGTACACCTCCAACTAATTGTCTGCACTGTGATACAAAAAGCAGAACAATTGTAAATGGAAGCCCATGAAGACAGGTTACAGTTTATGCTATCAAAGGCACACAATCATAACATTTAATAATGATAACAAGAACAAAGTATTTCAAAGAACACCAGCACATTGATACTCAAATGTGTTCTTCAAGAAGAAAAAGGGAAGTAAAATCCACAAATAAACTTCAAAGTTTTTCTCTCAGAAAAAAAAAGTTTTTTTTTTTTTCTTGTGTCAACTAGTCATCTAGCTTTCTACTTCAAGGTATCCAGACAGATTACCAGACAAAACAAATGCCTCCCATATCAAACAACACTGACTGAAGTACATTTTCTAATTCAAAATGACAGTTTAGGACAGAATTAGTTCTCGTTAGGACAACTGAATCTAGAAATACATTCGCTCTAACTGATTCATAACAAAAGCTGTCTAATAAAATAAATTAAGGTATCAAAATAGCTTGGAAAAGTTCAATGGTAGGTGTGTTATAGTCTTTAGTGTTGATGAATGCAGCAGTTTGTGTAGTGCACAAATGGGAGGCACAAGGGTTTCTGACTCTGATGCTGACGGAGTCTCTCAGGTGCCCCGACACTGGCTGGAGTCCCCATGGACCCAGAGGCAGATTTGTGCATACTTGGGGGGCGTGATTCGCACGGCCACGTTGTAATCCTGCTGCATCCCATTAACATCCACCCACTGGTGACCCGAGAACACTCCAATGATCTTCCGCTTCCATTTCTTCTTGCCAGGCTCTTTGAGCCGAATGTAGACACCCGAGCCACTGGAGCCAGGCTTTGCATCGCAGTACTGGTACAGCAGGTCATTGGACTCATCGGACACGGAGCAGAAGCGGTACACCAGGTTGCCTGGCCGGTCGTCGTCGAATCCAGAGAAATGGATACGTCCTGCGGGCAGCTTCTTGATGGAGGGGATAACACCTAAATCCATGTACTTAGTCTTCTGTGCCCGTTTAAGCTCCAGGATGGCGTAGTCATAATCGGCCACAATGTTCTCCGAGATCCCTTTAAACCAGCCCTTTGGCACCTGCATCTGTTTCACCCGGGTCCATCGGAACGAGGGCTGTTCGGAGGTGGTGCTGCGGCGACTACGGTTTCTCCTGCCTTTGCCTTTTCCCTTACGCTCCTGCTTCGAGTCAAATCACTGCTTACAGGCAGTAATCAGTCATATTTCTTACAGGCATTCATACAAATTAGTGGATCTCATTCCTGGTTCCAGCACTGTGCATTTTGGATGTCTTGATCATTTAGCAAACCTGATTTTTCTTTAGTATGTAAAAATAATATTAAGGCTGCCTCAGAGTCAGGAGGAGCGGGCTGGAAGTATTAAAATCAGGAACAGAGGATTACATCAATACAGTTATGACCACTAGGGAGAGACAAATAATAAGACTTTGTAGCACTAGTTCAAGACCCCTGAGAATATGTGAGTGTATATACTATACAGTTCACCTCATTCCCCATCATCACATTCCACAGATATTTAGATCCAACCCTAATGTACCTGTTAAGTCAACAACAGTGTTCCCACAGATTCCAAAACAAAACTTTGAATCTGCTTTTAAGACGCACACAATAAAATGTTATTACTAAAGAAATAGTTCAAATAATTACTGAAAGCCAGATTTTCTGCATTAGCTTTAGAGACTAAACAAATGAGTCAAATAGCATACAAAAATGCTCGCATTTAAAAACTAGTCCCTAAACGACCAGCTGAGACAAAATATCTCTCATTTGGGGAAAATGATGCTGCCTGTGGAGACTGGAGGTTTGTGGCGGGGACTGTATGAATATTGACCCTGTAGGCACTGACTTGAGTATTTTGAGTCAGTGGTTTGGAAACGTTTCCTACTGTCTTGCTAAATGTTAGTATTAAGTATATACTGGGGTTCTGCGGATGGTAATGCAATGGTACTGTTACCAGTAAATCAGAGTAGAAAATGATATGATAATCTAAACACACATGCACCCACACACACATACAGTACATGCACAAAGCGATCAGCAGCCTACTTCTGCATTCATTTATGTGTCAGGTAAAGCTCTAACTGGAAAAAGTTTTAGATAGGGGTGCCTTTTATTTTTCCACCAGATGAGTCAAATCACTGCTTACAGGCAGTAATCAGTCATATTTCTTACAGGCATTCATACAAATTAGTGGATCTCATTCCTGGTTCCAGCACTGTGCATTTTGGATGTCTTGATCATTTAGCAAACCTGATTTTTTTCATCAGCTCTTTAGTATGTAAAAATAATATTAAGGCTGCCTCAGAGTCAGGAGGAGCGGGCTGGAAGTATTAAAATCAGGAACAGAGGATTACATCAATACAGTTATGACCACTAGGGGGAGACAAATAATAAGACTTTGTAGCACTAGTTCAAGACCCCTGAGAATATGTGAGTGTATATACTATACAGTTCACCTCATTCCCCATCATCACATTCCACAGATATTTAGATCCAACCCTAATGTACCTGTTAAGTCAACAACAGTGTTCCCACAGATTCCAAAACAAAACTTTGAATCTGCTTTTAAGATGCACACAATAAAATGTTATTACTAAAGAAATAGTTCAAATAATTACTGAAAGCCAGATTTTCTGCATTAGCTTTAGAGACTAAACAAATGAGTCAAATAGCATACAAAAATGCTCGCATTTAAAAACTAGTCCCTAAACGACCAGCTGAGACAAAATATCTCCCATTTGGGGAAAATGATGCTGCCTGTGGAGACTGGAGGTTTGTGGCGGGGACTGTATGAATATTGACCCTGTAGGCACTGACTTGAGTATTTTGAGTCAGTGGTTTGGAAACGTTTCCTACTGTCTTGCTAAATGTTAGTATTAAGTATATACTGGGGTTCTGCGGATGGTAATGCAATGGTACTGTTACCAGTAAATCAGAGTAGAAAATGATATGATAATCTAAACACACATGCACCCACACACACATACAGTACATGCACAAAGCGATCAGCAGCCTACTTCTGCATTCATTTATGTGTCAGGTAAAGCTCTAACTGGAAAAAGTTTTAGATAGGGGTGCCTTTTATTTTTCCACCAGACCATCAGTTTGCAGTGTGATGAAAAGATGCTCGACTCTTCCACGCAGGTCACACATGGAATCACACACCACATAAATAATGCACATAAATAATAGGAACAAAGTTGTGGTTTTTAAATGGATACCAAGGTTCCCAATGCATTTCCATGACTATTGCAAGCATTTGTGATTGCAGGACAAGGATTTTCAAATGCATATAATAGAGACTGCACTGACCTGAGCATAAATATGAATAATACATTTTCAATGAATTTATAAATATTTTTTACACTTCCATGATGTTTCCAGACCTGGAAATCACAATTTTATCCAAGTATCCTTATTATTTTCAGGTTTTCCATGTCAGTGAGAAAACCTGTTTGCAGATTTAAGAGATCTTTCAGGGTCCTGAATGACAGGTTTATTTTGCATTAATGACCAGTTGACTTTACATTATACAACGTAATACACGGCTAATAACCAGTAAAGTTGGAATATTGAATTGCATTACAAAACATGGCCTTGCAACAAGGTGAAAACTGCAACAATATTATATTAAAAGATAAAAAAGGTCCCTTGGAGTTACTCCATAATCATTAACTAAGAGACAAGATGGCATGCAAGCAAGCATGCAAGCAATTAAATCTTGAAAAAGGAAGAGCAATATAATAGCACTGTTACAATTACTATGTTTCAGAATCAGACCAGCATTACTAAACCCAAAACTATTTGCACCATGTGGAAAAAAATATTTTTAAAAAAGGTAATTACAACTTTTTATCTCACAATTCAGAATTTTTCCTTGCAATTCCTGAATTTACATTTCGTAATTCTGCGCTTATATCTCGCAATTCTGTTTTTTTTGTTCCGCCGCAGCATAGAAAGTAATTGCTACTTTTTCCCCCCACAATTCTGACCTTTACCCCTCAATTTATATCCCACTGATCCAGCTTTCTTTTCAGAATTGCAGATTAACAGAATCAATGTCAGAATTGCAAGAAAAAAGTATGAATTGTAAGACAAAAAGTCACAATGATCTTTTTTTATTTTTTAATCCCATGTCAAAAAAAGCATCCATAAGCTAAAACAGCCCAAGTATTTCTATAGGCTATCTTTGTTATAAATGCAACACGACAGAAATGATTATCCAGTCACACAAAGAAAAAGAAAAAAAAAGGCAAACCACAACTCCAAGTGTTTCACAGCCACCACTCTTTCTCATTCATCATATGTTAGATTGCTGAACACCCAAGAAAAACATTGACTGCAGCAACATTTTCTAATCAGTAGTCAGTTAAGGGGTGGAGAGGGTGGGTTGGAATATAGATTGCTGCTGCATTCTTGCTTCACTACTTTCCCCGAGGAGCTGAAATCCCTCTCCTCTCACCTCACACTTCACTATGGCATGCCGTCGATGTGGATTATCTACATCAGCCGCTCCGTCTGTGAGAATCAATCTGTACAGACAATGCTGTGTGGCCTCAGTGGAAGTGTGAGGGGGAAATACGTGCATGAATGTGTGCGGGGAAGTTATGGATCCAGGCAATGACAAATCAGATGTATCCCTACTGGAGAGGGCCGTGAGAAGCGAAGCACTTACAAAAGTCCAAACAAATTCCAGTAAGTCTATGATGTAAAATGTGCAGACAGCTTGAGCTTTAAAAAGTCTGCAAAACAGAGAGACTCAGGCAAACTCAGTCTGACATGAGGTCTGATCTCTCTATCAGCAGTTCTCTTGCTAAAATGAGCATCTGCAATCTGACGTTCCTCCATCACTGCTGAAATATCGCTATGACATTTCCGATGGCTTTTCTGTCATAGATACATCTGCCTTGCTCAAAAAGATCTTGAGATGCTTAGATTAGCGGGGGAAAACTGGCTGTAGTGCTAGATGTAGAAAATATCCCTCCATGTCAGCATCACCCCATTTTTCCATTACAAGGCACAGAAATGTCAGTCTTGCACATTTGCAAACTTTTCAACCAGCTTCATCAACCAAACGGTGGCGCTAATGGTCTCATTTACAATTAAATTTAAAACTAATTCATTCAAAGTTGCCGGATCTTTCAGTGCATGTCTTTCCCTCACCGTCAACCAATCATTTATGGATACATGAATATTTGCATTGACAGATATATAAGTAATCTGCATGGTAATCGTCTCCTTTGCATAAAAATTACTATGACAACCAGACTTTCCATCAAAAAAAGTTTGATGGAAAAAGTGTAATTTTTTTTTTGCAAGGCCTTATTTTAAAATAAATGTTGTTAGATGAGAGGTCTTTAACATATCCTAACTGTCATTAATCATCATTACTGATATATATTTAAAGTATTCAGTGCATTTTCAACTTGACGAACTCCCTAAACTTTCATGAAAAAAAAAAACTTAATTATAGCCCCATCTTTCATAGAAGCTTTGCAATCAATAACTAGACTTGAGATGCAAGTATAAGATCATGACACTTAATTTTTTTTCCAAAGGCTAGAATGATGAAAAAAAGTGTTTAAACTTTTTTTTTATACAAAGATGAAAACTTTTACAAGAAAATAATAATACAATAAATAGCAGCAGTGATAACTCTCTCTAAAGGTGAAATATGCGCCATACCTGCTATCATTCGATTGATGGAGATGTTCAATCCGCAAACAGATGCTTGTTATTTAAGTAAGAACGGTCTAAAAGTTACTTCATCTCAGAGGGGTTTCTCATAGTCCGTTTCTTCTGATATCTGCTCCACCTTCAAGACAGGGAGAGCACAGAGTCGAAGCCCTTGGTATGAATTACACTTGACGTTTAAGGGAAAGGGAGGAAAAAAGTCCCAACAAGAGTTTTGTGTAGGGGAGGGACCATCATGCTCTGCAACGATGGAGCGGACGGAGAAAGTGAAGTTGAGAGAGCGTTCACCACTTAATCTTAATGAATCGTGGGATTTGAATAAATCTTTATTTGACATGTCAAAGAGTCGCTTATATCCAGAATTCAAAGGGGCTTTCCACTGATTCGTTCCACTGAGCGCACAATAACGCAGCAGCGGCTTTATTGTGGTTCGGTTCCGTTCCCACATCTCTGACACTTGTGTCCGTGTACATGATGTGGCAAACACGCGAGCAGGGGGTCTGCCAGTTAAAAGAACGCCTCCAAAGTTGCACATGTGTGCAGATTCTTGTTTGGGTCTTTGAGGTCACGCTCCTTTTTGGTCTATCTATTTGATCATTCACAAATGAGATAAAATAGCCTACATATCATGCAAAAACCGACTTTCTGTTTTCAATTTCTGAATTCTCTTATATATTTTTGTGAGACTAAAGACATAAATGTGATAACTAACTACTATTAAAAAAAAAACTAGTAGTATTAATATTTGAAAAACTTGTATTGCCAAATCAACGTGTAGGAGGCCATTTTGGTGTCATGTGACAGAACAGGAAATTGGACACTTTCATGACTGTCTCAGGGTAAGGTTTTGTTATGAATATAATTTTTTTGATCTTTTAATTAAAAAGCATTTTTTGTTCAGGTCAAATGAAGTAACCCTATGAAAATGTTGCGATATTCATGATTTTTTTAAGCTACATATGTTGTAAACGTCATGATTTATCTTTACATTTCTGTTTGTCATCCTTATTTGTCATTGACTCATGCAAATGTGAAGGTTTTATGTTCATTCACCCTTTACTTCATATGTGCGCAGTCTCTTTAGAATAGTTTGTTCGTTGCCATTTATTCATTGCTTCATTTGGTGAGATTAACACTATCAAAAGTGTTCATTTTTCCACCTAATGAGCTGCGGGAGCTCTGAGAACCTGAATGACTGGGTTTGATTTTTTCCAAGAAATTAAAGAGGCCACCAAACAATACTGTTGTGTGTAGACACTTCATAATGAAATGCACACATTCCTTTTGAAGTGACTGCTGGAACAAGAAAGAGGCATTGAGATGCAAGAACCGACTTTAGATGTGATGTCATATACATTCAGGTATATTGCCTTTTTTCTTGTTTCTGTTCTAATTCTCGTTCTTAAAATCACCTTTCAGTCTTGCTAATTTTTCCCAGAGACTCAGGGAAAGGGTCAGTCTTTCAGGTTCCACGATGTAGCCTCACATCAGCACCCTGTGAGGTTCTCTGTCAAGTCTGAACAGAGAACGGTGATCTCATTGCTTTAGACTGCGGCCTCCACCCTCCGAATAAGAGAATGTGCCCCTACAATGATCATCTTGAGCTCTCTCTCAATAGAAGGTGTGTTATTTCTTATTTTTTGCACATTGGCATTATTTATTTTATTTTATTTGATCAGATCACATGACACGAAAGGATGGAGGCAGAGTGGGGGGAATCAAACTCTTGTCTCCTAAATAAGAGCCACTTCTATTTGTCTGTAGCATGTGCACTAGCTGATCTGATATTGTTATGGCATATACATTTCATATCTAGCAGGACCCATAAACTGTTACATGAGTGATTGGCAGAGTCACTCTGAAAGGAATGGCCTTACTTGATATTTCTGCTCTTGGTTGTGCGATACACTGGTTCCATAGAAGGTTATTTGTCAGGAGAATCAGCTCTTTATGAAGCGCTAGGTTTTGTGCAAGCATTTGCTTTTTGTAGATTGTGTCACTGAATATTGCAACTATAGTGTTTGCTTTGAGTATTAGTTTCTTTAAAAATAGTTTGAGATTCAAACCAGCATTGTGTCTTTGCATTATGATTGTCTTCAGTAGACAAAACAACAGATTCATCTCCTCTTAACTAGGTTTGCATTGGCCATGACTGGATTCCAGTGGATGCTTAGCAGCATGTGGTCAGATTTCACTCACACTGCTAACAGTCCATCCATGATTCCATTTATATGCTAAAGAAGACAATTTGCTTGAGTTTAAGGGAACGTGAGTGTTGTGTTGAGTGGCTGCTCAGGCACATCCTTAGAGAGTCGATGAAGGCTATGTACTGTAGATTAAAGAGTCAGGTGTTTATTTATGCAGGTCATGGTCATAAACCATGTCAGCAGGCCCTCACCTTTCCATGGCTTATTAGAGCTTCCTGCCAGACAGAGAGAGCCATTTACAGGGAGCCCCTTTCTTAACCAGCCCCCCTCTGCCCTGTAAACTAGCTGGAAGATAACTTTAGGTTAGCCCTTCAGATTTTGTTGACAGCCAATATTTAGACATATTCAAAAGTGTGAAAGGTCAGGCTGCAGTGTCATTATATAGCAAACATACAAGCAGTGCAGCAAACATATGTACTGTATGCACTACTGTTCAAATGTTTGGGCTCGGTACGATTTTTTAAAATGTTTTTGAAAGAAGTGTCTTATGTTCACCAAGGCTGCATTTATTTGATCAAAAATACTGCAACATATTGTGAAATATTATTGCAGTTTAAAATAACTGTTTTCTATTTGAATATATTTTGAATTGTAATTTATTCCTGTGATGGCAAAGCTGAATTTTGAGAAGCCATTACTCAAATTCAAAGTCACACAATCCTTTAGAAGTCATTCTAATATGCTTATTCGGTGCGCAGTTGTGCTGCTTAAAACTTTTGTGATAACTAAAATATTTTTTTCAGGATTCTTTAAAGAAATAGAAAGTTCAAAATTACTAATTATTAGATTTTTTGTAATAATGTAGAAGTCTTTGCTGCCATTTTGATTAATTTACTGAATCCTTGCTAAATAAATGTATTACCCCCCCCCCAAAAATAAAAATAATAATAAATAAATAAATAAAAACTTTAATGTATACATCAAAGATATTACTTTTGTAGACAGATGTGAAGCAATTTTTAATTATGAATTAATTTTTTTTTATATTGTGATAAACATATAATAGAATTTACTTCAAATAATATTTGGGCACTTTGAACTCTACAAGATTTGTATCAAAGATCTTGTTAAAATATATATATTTTTCCTTTTTCTTTTGCCCATGCCCAAGTTACACATCCAGCACTGTGGTTCAAACCACATTTTCCCCTCTGGAGGAGTGTTTTTTTTGTTTTTTTTTTAAGATGTTCATGCATACAGGAAGTTATAAGGATGTCCAATGTCTTGATAAAAGTAGCCCACCAAGACTCCTGCTAAAGTGAGACACTTGGACAGACTTCTCTAAGAGACATGACCTCCTGTGCTCGAGGCGAAGCTGCCAACATACACAAGAGAGGAGCAGAGCACTTCAAGCATGCAAACAGCTAATACAAACTAAACAGAAATGGTTCCTAAGCAAACACACCGATTTGGCACAGGGAGTCATTCTGCTCCGATATTGGCCCAGACTTGGTCTACAATTCAACATGTAAGTGTTCTCAAGTCAGTAGCTTGAAACAAGTTCAACATTTTACAATGAAAGGATAAATAGATGTTGACTTCCATTTTTGGTTGAGAGTTTTGGTTAGACTGTTGCCTTCAGCGTTTCAGTGTCAAGAGTTTTTTAACTAGTGTTTCACAGTCAGGGTCCTGTTGAGTGAGCTCACAGGTTATTTAGTTGTTCTGCTAAATCTTAAGTGTAATATATACAAGATTTTTGTACAAAGCACTCACAGTTAGACTCTGAAGACTTGCTCTGAGGTGTCTTCAGAGAACTTCTGGGTTAGAGGTACCTAAAATAGTCACATACCAAAAATACAGACACATTCTTTGCTTGAGATCAAAAAAGTTATTCAAACACCAATGCTAGTACAGAATTCAGTATACCCAGACCAGAAATCAGAAGTTAAAGTGCTTGAATTACATTGTGACATCTGCATAACTGCCAATGAGCTTCTTGTCTGTCAAAGTCAAGTATTTACATATAGCGGTAAATTGGTAAATCACACTGGCCTCACTATTTGTGCTAGATCACTTCAAAGAACCAAGTTCAAAAGCAGCTCTTATTCCCCTTGTGTGACCTTTGACCTGCCTTGCATTTTTCAGGCGAGTCTGTACGCTGTATGGCTGGTTTCATTGTGTTTCTCCTTATCTCTCAGTCTGTCTCATTTTGTGTATATATATATATATATATATATATATATATATATTTTTTTTTTAATCACCTGTTCGTGTGATAGCATGCTTGATTACCCAATCAGTATAGATATATATATATATATATTTTTTTTTTAATCACCTGTTCGTGTGATAGCATGCTTGATTACCCAATCAGCCCTGGCCAAACACGTGCAAACAGTTTGCATGATCACGTGAGATGATTAATCATAGCAGCACCATAGTCAATGATGGAAAATTTTCATGCTGACATTCGGAGCACTATAAAGAACAAGTCAGTGGTTTTGCAAGAATTTTCCAGATTAGTGGCATTGAAATATATAAAAGATATTCAGAGTTTTGCTACTAAGGTACTCGTTTTCAATACTTGCATGAAGAACTGTATATTATGCTATGTTTTCTGACTGTGAAATAATCTTTTCTTTATCAAAATTGTAGATTTAATGACAGAATTTTTTGTTGTTGTTTTTGAAAATTTTGTGTTTTTACAGAATTTGAAAGTTTTTATTTTTGTTATTATTTTATTTTAATAATTTATTTACATGTAATAAATTTAATTTAAGCATGCATAAAGACAAAAGTTTCAACATTTAATATTTAAGGTTTTTTTCTTTAATAAACTGTAAATAAATACCTTATTTTTAAACATAACTGCGATTTACTGTGGAAGTGAATACATTTTGACCCGCTTTTTGGTTACATGACATTTCAGTGCCAGAAATGACACACTTGTCCTTCAAATAACATATAAATAAATAAATGTCGATGGCAACATTTAATTTAATTTAATTTAATAATTTTTTTATTTTATCCCTAAACTGCATGTGAAAGCAAATCAAGCTGTGCTTGGTCACTTTACATCTCTTCCTATCTTTCTGCAACTTATTTTGTAACTTGGACAGTTTTTGCTCAAGCATCATGACACTTGGGCTTTTCAATTCATATTCAGACCTCTTTCTTTTGCACTCCTCAGACACACATATATAGCTCCAACTTCACTCACCTGCTCTGTAAGCAGTTTGCATTTCAGAAGAACTGAATATAAAATTGATGATAATTTCTGTCTGGAACTCTCTGTCCTTCCCTGTCTGTCACTGACACCAGGTGAACTCGGAAGTCTGTGTGTGTTCCTGTAGTTCTGTGGAAAATCACCAGAATCTGAGGTGTGTGTTCCCCTTGGCTCACCCCTGCTGAGGTTTTTATTGGGATATAATGATTGTGCTTGTTAAAATCAGCAGAAATCCCTCACTGGCGGGAACCATTGTGTTTGAATGTTTCACTCTTGAGGGGCAGCTCAGTGGGATTTTCTATTAGATCCACCACAGGGCAGGACCCTACAGTGTGTTTCATTAAGACAATGTGTTTATGCATTTGTGTAAAGTGTAACTAAACATTTGTGCATTGTTCTGTTCCTAAGTGAACAGCATGGAGAAAATGCAAGACATTTATTGAAATTTTAAAGCCTTGTTCTTTCAATTTCCCACCTCTTCTGATTCAATTATTCTCTTGCTGCTTCCTGAACCACCAACTGCTAAATCTTTTCACGTTGTTCCTAAATACAGTATTACTTTCTAGCACATATGCCGTGTCAAATTCACAGTTCTAGCCTATTCAAATTATCCATACAATTTCCGTTATTAGTGCAGAGGGATCCCCTTTCTCCCACAGCAGGTTCTCATTGAGAAAACTCTCCACTGATAGAGTTTGTATTGGCAGGTATATATCACGGCACAGGGAGTATAATTTCTTCATTCCTGGAAGTCTAGGTGTTTTGGTGCACACTAAGTATGTGAGTGTGTGTTAATACCATACACCACAGCTTCATCAACACCAGGTGCTGGTTTTCAGAGGATAGGGAGGAAGTTCAGCAATCCTCTGTAATCAAGAACATCATTCACTCTCTTTTCTGGTCCTTTTGAGATATTTCTCCCACCCTGCTGTTATCTGACCAATGTTGTGTCTTCCTTGATTCAGTGAGTCTTGTATAAAAGACCCAATAGGCTCAAACAGCCTAGATCTGGGAATAGAGTGTAATAGAAGGCTACTGGAATTCCTGTATGGAATCACAAAACCTTATCGCTGAACTGAACACCTCTGCAATTATAACTGCACAGCGGAAAGCAAGCCCTGTTATTATGAACCAGATAACGCAGAGTGTGCACAGAAAATTGCATGCTTACACTTGACGTTAGATCCTCTCTAAATTCTTTTCAAAGCACAAGTAATAGCACTACTAGCTTGACTATCGGACTTTTGGGAACTAGCATTCCTCATGTGAGAAGAAGAAGCATAGCTAAAGAAAAGAAGAAACTGAGGGTTTTTCTTTTTGCTGTTGAACTGCTTGTGTGAGGCTATTTATTGTTTGCCTTGTTACGCAAAGTAAGGCTGTCCGGTAAGACTATTTCCATATACTGCTGCTAGGTAGAATTCATGGTTTTGAATTAAACAATTCAGCAAACAGTGAAACAATTAATTGAAATAATTCAGCAGTCCAAAGACTTCTGTGCTCTCTAATAAAAGTAACTTACTGCTTAATACTGTATATATTAGTCTTTGTTTGGTTAGCATTTAACATAGTCCAAATATCTAGCGTTCATTTTATTTCCTTCATTCTGTACACTAGCTTACATGTTGGCATTGTGTACCCCATTTGGTAAAAATATTTTTAGATGTACTTTTAATTGTATTTTTGATGGACAAATCGGACTATGTTTTTGAAGTGAAATCTCAATTATTGGATGATATGTTTTATATGAAACTGGATAAGAATCCTACCATTGCCTTTAAAATGGAGGTTGATGCATTTTTACAGGACTCACATCAAAAGGGTTTGATAAATCAAGGGTTTGAGATTTCTGGCAAAAGATTTTCCTGTAATTCCTGTGATGTATGCTCTGCCTAAAGTTCACAAATCGGCGCAGAAACCACCAGGGCGTCTTATTGTAGCTTCGAATAATTGCCTAATGGAACCTATTTCACAATATGTGGATCGCATCCTTATAACTTTGGTGGAGGCTCTCCCTTCATATTTGAAAGATACTGCTGATTTTTTTTTTAAACAACTGTCAGATATCAATTTTGTGGATAACAAGGAGTCTGAGATCTTTTATCTACGATGTATGTAGTCTCATTAGCCTATATACTAACATTCCGCATAATAAAGGGATAGTGGCAATAAAATAGGCTACTTTCTGGACAAAAGGGTCGAAAAATCCCCACCATCAGACTTTGTTATCGATATGATAACGTTGCTAATGGAAAATAATTATTTTCTTTTTTAAACTGATTTTTTCCGTGAGGTGTGCTCTGATTGGCCAGCTATCTAGTGTGTTGTGATCGGCCGAATACCTCAAACGTGTGACGGAAATGTTACGCCCCATAACATACTGTGATGGTGTGTCCCGGCCGGAGCGATGAGACATAAACATTCAAACCTATTATAAATGAAGCATTTGTTATTGATTATAATAACTTATACTGTCTTTTTTTCGCGTTGCGTTGCATCGCGCTGCGTAAACATAAAACCATGTCTGCATTTGTGATAGGAGAAGCGCTACTCTACACTGCTCAAAACTCGCATTTGAATCATCAGTGGCAAATCCTTAAAATGAAAACGTACTTACAGTCTGTGAGTCAGAACAGCCGGCATTGTAGTCTACTCTACCAGGATCAGGAACAGTCCTCCATAAAATGCGCAGCACACATCTGAATATTTGGGTTGAACTGTTCTGGAACAGTGTTGTAAATACAACTTAACCACTCTTTCTAGTCGTGTCCTCTTTTTTGGAAAGCAGATATATGACGAAGCAGATATCGCCCTCTTTTGGAAGGCCAAACAAAGTAGTTTCGCTTTCACAACGAAACACACTGAACACAAACACACACGCGTCTTCACGACATGGCGGCAGCAACAATACTACAGCGAGAATAAATGTTACGCCTTCTTTCTTTGCGTGAACATTTGGGCGGCGTTATGCAAATCTTCTCACATCGTGACGTAGACATGTGGGGGCATGTTAGAATGAGCCGTTTTAGGTAGGCATGTTTGACTCTTAACTTTTCTTTGGATTTGAGACTTTAGTCTATGCAACTTTACAAATCTTCTTTATGCACCAAGAGCTTGTAACACTGCAAAGAGAAAGGAAAAATTTTTAAATTGCATCATATGACCCCTTTAAAGTGATTATTACATTTTGAATATGGATATTTTTCTTACAAAAACGCATCGATTCGCTACAGGAGGCCTTTGTTCACCCCCCGGAGCCGTGTGAGACACTTTTTTTATGGATGGGTGCTTTTCATTGAACTTCTTTTGGACTGAAGCACTGCAACACCCGCTGACTGCAATGATAGAGCTTAGAATAGCCAGGACAATTTTTAATCTAACTCCAACTGGATTCGTCTGAAAGAAAAAAGTCATATACACCTAGGATGCCTCGAGGGTGAGTAATCCACAGCCTAATTTTCATTTTTGGGTGAACTAACCCTTTAACAATGTTGAAGATGAACAACTACTCAGGTTTTTAGACATAAAACATATCACATAATCCTCAACAGTGGTAACTCTGCTTCAGTGTTACTTTAACACTCTTGAGATTGGGACAGTATGTACTCTGAGCAGAGTAGATTTAACTCTGGGGATTTTGCTGTGTATATGGATCATTTGGGATGACTTGTAAATGTATTTGCTGTATTTTGTTATAGATTTGAGATATACATGTATATTTGTTTAAAAGATCTTCATGATACTAGGGGTATTACGGTAATACATGTTTTAATGAGCGCAGGTGTTGCTTGGTAGCACATGGCACTGAGGAAGGGTTAATACCCGAAAACGTTCTGCACTTGCACTTTTGCACTTCTTTGCACATATTTTTGTGACCTCTGAGCAAGAAATTTTGAGCTGTATTTGAATGAGTGCGATCTTTGTATAAATGTATTTAAAAATATACAGAACTGGCCAAATGTTAAAATATATTTACTTAAATATATTTCACTTATATTTCTTTGCATATTTAAATTTTCAATATAATAAATATGTTTAAGTATATCAAATATATATAAAAAGTTTGTACATGTATTTTATTGCCACTCGAAGTAAATGTTTTATATATGTTGGCATTTGAAAGTTAAAAAAATTATTGATATATATATATATATATATATATATCTCAAATTCTTGAATCGATTTTGCTTGACAATCCTCATAAGGCTGCGGTTCTCTCAGTTGTTTGTGCATCTTTTTCTTCCACACTTTTTCCTTCCACTCAACTTTCTGTTAACATGCTTGGATACAGCACTCTGTGAACAGCCCGCTTCTTTGGCAATGAATGTTTGTGGCTTACCCTCCTTGTGAAGGGTGTCAATGATTGTCTTCTGGACAACTGTCAGATCAGCAGTCTTCCCCATGATTGTGTAGCCTAGTGAACCAAACTGAGAGACCATTTTGAAGGCTCAGGAAACCTTTGCAGGTGTTTTGAGTTGATTAGCTGATTTGCATGTCACCATATTCTAATTTGTGGAGATAGTGAATTGATGGGGTTTTGTTAAATGTGAGCCAAAACCATCACAATTAAAAGAACCAAAGACTTAAAACTACTTCTGTCTGTGTGCATTGAATTTATTTAATACACAAGTTTCACAATTTGAGTTGAATTACTGAAATAAATGAACTTTTCCACGACATTGTATATATTTCCTTAAGCTGCACTGTTTACGAAGCACATATATGTTTATCATCCTTTGTCACCCTTGCCCTGTTGGTGTGTAGAGTGTAATGAAAAATTGACTGAGTGTGCTCCTATCTGAGCCTCATTGTGCTTTTATCTGAGCCTCTATATCACATTCTTGCCAAATTTATTGCTCCATTTATCTGTATTTAACTCTGTGTGACAGCGTTTGGACAGCTAGTGTTTGTCTTTTTGTCATGTAATTTACAACGCCTATGCCTCTCTGAAAAATAATCCTTTTAAGATATTTTTAGTTGAATAAATATTTGATAGATTTAGCAAGCTAGGATTATATTTAGTGACATCATCTCAAACCTGGCGCTGTCAGAGTCTGGTTTGCTCCTTGTTCTTGTTAATCATTTCCAGTCTATTTCTGACATGTTTAGTCACCTCATACATGGAAGAAAAAATTATACCCTATTTATCCTATTTAAACAGAGAAAGTTCTAGAATAGATAATATTCTGTAATATTTTCTATATCTATTTTTTTATATTTGTATTATGTAATAAAAAGCATTTCATATTAATAAATATAATTTTTTATATAAATGTATAGGGGTAAAGTTAGCTATTTAGGGTTAACAAATAGGTACTGTAATTCTGTAGAATGAAACTGCTGTGCATTTAATGCAGCAGGAAGTAAGGTACTGTTAAAATGGAGTGCGTCTCTGTTGTCTGTTTTGTCCAATGACACACCCCCCCCCCCCCCCCCCCCAAAAATGCACTTAACTTCACTATCTCCCTTATTTTGCCTGTGCAAGCCCAAGATAAAGTAACATGGGCCTGGGGCTAGAAGGAATGCACTTGAACAAGTTGCCCTTGAGTCACACTTCATACATTCAGGGAAGTGTTTGAAGGTCACAGAATATCCATTAGCTTTCCCAATGAGCCAGTTCCTTAATGCTGCATGATCTTTCAGTTCCTTAAAGTGCTCTATAGGTATCTATCCAGAACATTCCATTGTAAATTAACATTCTAGACAGGCTTCCTATCTACACATTTGTTCATATGGGAACAGTAATTGGTATGTGTGAGCAATTTTAACATTTTTGCCCCTGGCATGCAGTGTTGGATCAGGGCCAAATGCTCTGGCCTTTCAAAGCAGTCACAGTGACTAAGCATCTCTGTAAGAGGACCCTAACCACTTCTAAGTCTGTAAGAATGTACATACCATACTGTACGAACCAGATATTTTGCAAACTTGCACACACGTACTGTAGGCCAGGGTTCAGCCGGAGCACTCCTCTCAGACATGCTCATTATTAATCATTAGGAGACAGTTCAGCTGATTCAATGGCCTTGTGCACTGTAAGGTGAGTGAGGTAATGTTCACAGTGACACAAAGACACACACACTATCTAAAAGTCTATACTGGGAACAATAAGCTTTGTCTATTCAAAAATCTGATGAAGAGATAAACTGAGCCACACATGCAATAAAGTTTTGTGTGCAGTATGTCTGAGGTTGAGACTACCTTTTACCTAGACATATTGCAGTACATGTCTTACTCAGCAATTTTGGATTATTCAAAGCCATATTACCTCATCTGGAGCTATTTGCGAACTTCTGTTGCGAACTTGTGACCTTGCTTTGCTAGTCATCACCTGATACCATACCACCACACACCAGTTTGGTTCTGTTTTTTTGGTTCTGGATATTTCCATTAACTCTAAAACACAATGCAATTCAGCGCAAAATTCAAAATACAGGTAAATTAATATTAATAAAGTGTGCCCTATTTTTTACAGATTGTGTGTGTAAATTATTACCTATTGCAAACTGTTATGATTAAATTAAAATAAAATATCACAAATAAATGTAGGGTAGATTTTTCAGGATTGGTTTTATAAGTTAATTTCTAGGTTAGGTTAAAAACAGATTGAATATTTGTTATTGCCAAGAAAACTGCTCATTTAAACGCATTGCTAAGGTATTTTAGGGGGGGGGGGGGGGGGGCAAAAAAGAACAGACAGGGAAACACGAAACAGAACTTCCCCTGGCCAGCAGGCCCACCCCCCTCAGCCAAGAGTCTGAACCTGTGGTGGGGGGGGGGGGGGGGGGGGACAACATAGTCACATGTTGTCACTACTAAACCTGCTGCTAAACAGATTTGTATATGTAAAACAATACTACTAATAATTATGTATGTATTTACATATTACATTACATTAATACTTTTATTGCTTACCTGACATCTTGGCTATAGCAAAAATGTTATGCTGAGTCTCAGGTAAAATTCACAAAAGATATTCTAATTCAACAAATTATTGAACCAAGTATTTAAAACCAACATATAAGACCACTGCTATAGAAAACACTTTTGTGTATCGACTAAATCTAGCTCAAAATATTTCGACAGCTTTTGTGACAACTAGCCCCGGTCTGTTTTTTCCCCTGTTCCAACCATGGGACAGTTTCTTTGAAACCACGCGTGAAAATATTACATAAAACCTTTATGTTCTGCTTCAGATAAGATTTGCCAGTCTATTATCGACTTTTACAGCTAACAGTTTGGCGATAACAGCACACACGCAACCACTCTCTCTGTGTATCGTCTTCCTGTCTGATGCAGCGCGTGCACTTGTTGAGTTCAGCGCTATTTAAAGGGGAAGCAACATGGCACACGCTTTAGTCAAACAGGAATCTGTCGAGTGGGAGATGCAGAAGTCAACAGACCAAAGCAAGACCTTTGTTTACACGAAGAAGAGGGGGTATGATGTTACACGCAATCCCCACTTGAATAAGGTAAAAAGACATGGTTTTAGTAACTTTACAACGTTTTTTAAAAAATAACATTTTGTGTTGACTGTTTGCAAATACTCCAGCAAGGCAGTGGATATCAGTTTCGAGAGGAACTATATTTAGACTTAAAGGGCCACACACTTTCTTTGTCCGCGGTTGCTGTCTGTGTCAGAAGCAAGTCCGTTTGTAGTTTACAGGTGCTCGTGAACTGACGTTGGTCATGACCTGCCACCTTCAGGATCAGCTCACTGTGTTTTCTTTTAGTCTATATTTACCAGTTGTAATGTCCACACATATTGTTTTTAGGCCCCACATTACGCTATACTTCAACATAAAGAATAATACAAGACCTATAATCTTATGTTTATAATCTTTTGGTAAGATCAACAGCAGCCTCTGTCCAAGGTGCTGACCAGTGGTTGCTATGGCATCACCTTAAGAACTTGCTCTGGATGCAACAGTGATGCTGCAGAGTCCAAATATTTGCTTTGTATGTATTATATATGTACTGAATTGAAAACTAAAAATGTTTGTTTAGAAATGTTTGGTTAGAATTCCATTTACTAATGCATGTTCTTATACAGTGGGGCAAATAAGTATTTGATACACTGCCGATTTTTCAAGTTTTCCCACTTACAAAGAATGGAGAGATCTGTAATTTTCATCGTAGGTACACTTCAACTGTGAGAGACAGAATCAAAAAAAAAATCCAGAAAATCACATTGTATGATTTTTAAATAATTAATTTCCATTTTATTGCATGAAATAAGTATTTGATCACCTACCAACCAGCAAGAATTCTAGCTCTCACAGACCTGTTAGTTTGTCTTTAAGAAGCCCTCCTATCCTCCACTCATTACCTGTATTAATTGCACCTGTTTGAACTTGTTACCTGTATAAAAGACACCGGTCCACACACTCAATCAATCAGACTCCAACCTCTCCACTATGGGCAAGACCAAAGAGCTGTCTAAGGACACCAGGGACAAAATTGTAGACCTGCACAAGGCTGGGATGGGCTACAGGAAAATAGGCAAACAGCTTGGTGAGAAGGCAACAATTGTTGGCGCAATTATTAGAAAATGGAAGAAATTCAAGATGACTGTCAATCTCCCTCGGACTGGGGCTCCATGCAAGATCTCGCCTCGTGGAGTATCAATGATCCTGAGAAAGGTGAGGGATCAGCCTAGAACTACACGGGAAGACCTGGTCAATGACCTGAAGAGAGCTGGGACCACAGTCTCAACGGTTACCATTAGTAACACACTACACCGTCATGGATTAAAATCCTGCAGCGTGGGCAAGGTCCCCCTGCTCAAGCCAGCACATGTCCAGGCCCGTCTGAAGTTTGCCAAAGACCATCTGGATGATCCAGAGGAGGCATGGGAGAAGGTCATGTGGTCAGAGGAGACCAAAATAGAAGTTTTTGGTATAAACTCCACTCGACGTGTTTGGAGGAAGAAGAAGAATGAGTATAATCCCAAGAACACCATCCCAACCGTGAAGCATGGGGGTGGAAACATCATGCTTTGGGGGTGCTTTTCTGCAAAGGGGACAGGACGACTGCACCGTATTGAGGGGAGGATGGATGGGGCCATGTATTGCGAGATTTTGGGCAACAACCTCCTTCCCTCAGTAAGAGCATTGAAGATGGGTAAAGGGTGCTTCTACTAAATACTGAGCAAAGGGTCTGAATACTTAGGACCATGTGATATTTCAGTTTTTCCTTTTTAATAAATCTGCAAAAATGTCAACAATTCTGTGTTTTTCTGTCAATATGGGGTGCTGTGTGTACATTAATGAGGAAAAAAAATTAACTTCAATGATTTTAGCAAATGGCTGCAATATAACAAAGTGTGAAAAATTTAAGGGGGTCTGAATACTTTCCGTACCCACTGTATATATATTATTATTATTATTATTTATTTTTTTTAAATATTCACTCTTTGGAACATGCATTGCTCTCAAGTGTTCCAAAAATTACATCTAATTTGTTAGTAAAATAAAATCGCAAGAACTGCTAGTTCAGTGCCAACTTATAATGTTACAGTACAAACCATTGGCTCTTTTAACCTTAAAATTAACAGTTTCTGTTAACTAAAAAAAATGCTTAAGAGAAAATCTTTTGACGCTTACTCTAGAGAGTGAAATAACAGATTCTGGCCTTGAATGAAAACATTACTGACCTTAGTCAATTGAATGGTGTATTTATTATTTATTTAACACTGATAGTGTTTAGCTTTTGTTCTTTATTCAGTGTGAAGTCCTGCAATGAGCAGAGCTTGGCATGTTTCACTTACTTTTAATCTGCTACAAAACTACCAGTTGTTTGAGAAAACAGTTAAAGTGGTAGGGCAGCAATTGTTTTTTTTGCAACATTTTTTTTTTTTTTAATAATGCAATTCGGCGCAAAATTCAAAATACAGGTAAAACACCCGTAAAACACACTTTTGTGTATCGACTAAATCTAACTCAAAATATTTTGAAAGCTTTTGTGACAACTAGCCCTGGTCTATTTTTTCCCAGCACAGCATATATTTAAAATACTACCAATTTCTTTACTCGTTATCATATTAGCAGTTATATTTAGAGTTTATCATGTCACCGTTTGGCCCTTATTTGTAACTCGCTGTTGCTGATCTTTGGTCAATTTCTTTTTGAACTTTTCTAGTCGTTTGCTGCATGGGCGTGCACTCTGCACTTTTGTAAGGTGGACTGTACGTCCACTTGAACCATTTGTGTCAGTTTCCCATGCTGAAATGAGGGACCATAGTCTGATCAAACGTCACGTCTCTTGGCATTCAGCCACAGGTCAGATACTGATGACAACACAGCACACTGCCTGTCGTTAAGGTTAATGACTTCTAATCTGCACAAGAGATGCCACAGAATGAGATCATATTTTCAATCCAGGTGCACACTACCAGAAAGCTCTGAAAGGTGTCTTTATGTATACATGAATACATAGGGTTGGTTGAGGTATGAAGATCACGGGTTTGTGTGTTGTCTTGTTTTAGTGCACACTCCAGTCATTTCAGCTATGTTGACCCCGGCTAAAAAATAACATTTTTTTAGGACTATTAATGATGCAAAGGCACTCTTTAATCAAGACTGGTTATTGAAGTAAAACATTTTCAGTGACCCACTCATTATAGAGGTCATGATGCTGTTTTTTAAGAATATAGGCTGTGTTTTTATATCACTTTAATCTGAAAAGGTCTTTCTGTTATGGCAAGATGTTAAATATTTATAATCGACCTTGGATATTGAGTTCAAAAGCTTCTTACTGCAAAATAAACTAAGGGTTGACATGTGGCTCAGGGGCATGTTGCGGGCACAGTGTCGATTTCAATGTATTTTCAGTTGATGTGCTATTTTGTTTAGCCTGCTATATCAAATTTGAATGAAATAACTTATGATTGTATATGATTTCGAAAATAAAGTGCCCGTGTTTTTGCATTTAGAGGTGACACTTTATTACCCTCCATGGTCCCCTTTCCTGTAATTAAACAAAATCTTAAAATAATGGCTCTCATTAATGCAGCTCCTGTGTCTGTGGTGCTGGAAGTTGCCAGACTGGTGCCACAACTTAAAGCTAATGTGGTGCTTTGGGGTGTGAGAGCAGCTCTAACGCTTTCATGTTTTTATGACGTGGCTTTCCAGTTCCACCCACGTGCTTGCCTCTAATGAGCTAAATTCAGTGTTATTGTCTTGTTTTATAGACAGAGACGTGATTTAATGAGATTAATTAAAAGAGAGGCTCGAGTTTTGCTCCGTTTCTTTGTACGCTTGAGAATCAGCCTTTGCTGAAGGCATCAGGAAAATTGTGTGAAATGCGACATCTCTGACATTATAAAAGGAAAGAGGATTACATAAACAAAAGAATGAACCTTCAGCACAAAAGACTGTGCGCGATTGATATCACAATTTGCAGAGCGATTATCAAACCGCTAAAGAGCCTGTGTCATTACGTCAGACTCAAGGTTGAAGGCCATTCAGGGATGAATTAAGAATGGATGCAGAATGAAGAATTACATTATGTTGAATTAGAATGTAAGGAAATAACATGAACATAAACTTTTAGAAAAGTTTGGACAATCTTTAGATCTTGCATTGATTAGATTGATAGACAGACATAGACATACAGACATACAGACAGACAGATAGATAGATAGATAGACAGATAGATAGATGTGTCAGTTGGACATTGCTTGAGGTTTGTGTAATCAATGACATATCAATAATTCATCTGATGGGTCTTATTTCATGATTAGACAGTGATACTCGCTTGTAAATACAGTCCCACATCGAGTGAAACATTTGCTCTTTCATAGAACTCTCTGAAAAGCCAACCTCCAGAACTCATGACCCAAAACAAGGAAATTAAGAGAGAAGGTAGGAAATGACCCCTGAGAGGAGCTGTGCGAAGCCGTACACTCCGTACACTTTGGTTCTCCAGTGGCGCATTGTTGCCTTCCCATGGGCCCGGCAATCACAGTGCTTGAGTGTTCTCCTGTTTTCTCGCTCTCAGCTGCAGAGAAGCAGAGGACAACATGCTAATTGATGCTGTGGGCCTGTAGACGTAGAGGCCTCACATCCGCAAGCTGGAGTTTACTCTCAGTGCCCCTCCCCCGTATCCCCTCTGACCTCCTCCCTTCTCAACAGCCCTTCCCTGTCTCTGCCTGAAGTGCAGGCAGGATATTATCCTTGTGTTTGAGGGGAGGTTTGCACAGTAAGAGACGAGAGTGAGGAGAAAGAGGTCTCTGTGGAGCAAAGGAGAGAAAAAAGGAGCTGCCCTGCTCTCCACAGACCTCCTCTGTGTCTCTGCTTTATCTCTCATTAATGACCGCCTGTGTGAATCGAGGCCAACAGCGCTGGCCTCTGGCTCCGTGCCATGCCAAAGACCAAAAACGCAAACAACGCAGCACAAAACTCTCCTAGCATCCAAGCCTAGATCCTGTTTCACATGGGGAAATGTGATTTTAGGAGCACAGGTGACTAACAGATGCCCATTCAACTTGCGGTGGAAAACAAGAGCTCAGTTGGAAATGTGGCACCTTTTGGGCTGAGCACTGGAGACTTTAAGGCCCCCTCGTGGTTGTTATGTGTGCCAGTTGCCACCAAGTGTCACTGAGCTATTGTTAAAGACAAAGAGGTCTGGAATATCAAGGGAAATTAATCTGTTAGTATTCCCATTCATTTCAGTGGAGGTAGCTATGTGATTTACAATCTTTAGGAAAGCTGACGGCAAATGTTAAGTAAACTTACATTTATTCATGCAGACAAACCTCCACATCAACTGACAAACGTGTTCTAATTTATCTGATTCATTAAAAAAAAATGAAAACTCAAATCGGTCTATCTATTGATAACCTGTACTGTTATAATATAATTCACTGATAAATTGAATGGAGAAAATGCTTCTTTTTGCTGCTATGTTGTGTATTTCCAGCATCTACCAGCATGGGCTAAGTGGAATAGGCTAGCTAGAGCATTGACACAACTAGTTAGCATGCTTACTGGTACTTTCCCAGCACACATTTGTCCTGTTCTGTTTCAAATGTGGTGTGTTTAATCTCGAAGGGGGTTGAGGCTAGTTTTGCATTTAAATTAAGGTAAATATGGGTGAGGCAAATAAAATAAGCAAAACGTCAAAGGCTGTTAAGTGTAACCATGCGCAGAGCTTTTCATTTCTCTGTTATAAAGTAAAGCAGGTCAGTAGCATTTGGGTGCACAATTTGTCACAATTTCATTGTCTGCACGAATCAATTTAAATTCATAAAATTTAACTTTACTTAGTCATTGGCATTAGGAGAATAATTTTAATTATTAAAATTATTTAATAATAATAATAATAATAATAGAATTTATAGAAATTCACATTCAGATAAACATGTTGGAGATTCATGCATTATATTTTCATCCATTCATGTTTAATTTAGTGCTATGCTAAATGAAGAATTACTTTATTTCTAGTTCTATACCAGAAAAAAACCTACAAGCCAATTTACAAAAAATAATAAATAAATAATAATAAAAATAAAAATACTGTGTTAAGTGGAATGATTTCATTAATGAAAGGCAGTGCACATGGTCTGATATGTTGCGCTGCACTGTAAAAATAATTCCGTAAAATTTAGCTAAAAAAACGGCAGCTGTGGTAAAAAATACGGTAGCAACATTTTAGGTTTTACGGTTTTAACTTAAATTTACAGTTAAATACCGTAATTACATTAACTGATATAATGCTAATATACCAACTTATTGAAGTACTGAAATCTGTTTTGTACCTTTGTAATTACACTGATAACCACCAAATGCAGGTGGTGATGAGAAAGTCACATGATGAACCAAAGCCCATCACAAGCAGCTTTTAAATAATAACATACAGTGGGTACGGAAAGTATTCAGACCCCCTTAAATTTTTCACTCTTTGTTATATTGCAGCCATTTGCTAAAATAATTTAAGTAAAGATGTGTTTTTGAATTCTGCTCAGTCCTTTATATTTTCATTGTGTTCAATGTAATTTCATAGAAAGAACGTTCCTGAATTGAATTATGTTCCTTTCATCTTTTATATATATATATATATATATTTGAGTGTTGGCAGACATCATCATAACATTTCCATCTCTTTCCTTGCCAGATGCATTTTAAAAAAGAAATGCAGGTGTTTTGCTCAGAAAATTGAATGAATGTAAGTGCTTTTATTTCAATGCTAATGTTTTCATCTTTAGTTGCAGAAGGGTGCATAAAGTAAATCTTAATGGAAGAAAAAGCCAACTTTACGCTAAACCACAATGAGACCTGATTATAAAATTTCCCATGCCAGAAACTAATGAGATTGTTTCTAACATTAAAACTAACAGATGTTCTGTTGGCATCTCAAACATTTTAATTAGCTTCACTTCTAGCCTATAAGCTGTAGAAATGTTCTCAGGGAGTTGAGAATGCAACATAATGTCATGTTGTTATATTAAAGGTCCTTATTTTGATGGATTGTGTTGATGAGACCCGTTCACAACAAAGATAATAACTATAATGACAGATATAGTTAAATTTAAAACAATCAAAGAGTCTACTATAAGATCAAATAATAATATAATAATAAACAGGTTATCGTGCATTGGTGTGGACGCTGCGACATAGTTGTCTTTATAGTTATCTTTCTTGGTGCGATCAAGCCTTAAATCACAGAATACTTCATGTGTGGGTATTATTAGGACAGTGCCTATATACATTCAACAGATGCTTATAAATGTGTGTAGAGTCTGTATGCTAATGACAAGTTGATGAAACAGGACTCGTTTTGTTTGGACTAGAGAGCATGTAAGCTCTCAGGGAGGGTCAGGTGCTGCTGTCGGTAACCTCTTTCTAGGTGGGCTCCAACAGTGTGTATGTATGTATGGCAGTCCAGGTGTGCCCAGGTGCATATGGGAGATACTGACCACCCACAGGGCAGTGGTAAAGCATTCCAGCACTAGACGTGAGTGAAGTGGTTAAATGAGGAAAGTGCTCTACTGTTCACAGAGAGATTAAGTGCCAGTCACCCTTATCCAACTCTACACAGACACACACATGCATGCATGCACAGATCGCTCGGACTGCCTTCTGATTGCAATATCCAGGCTTATTTGGCCTTCAAATTTTTCTCTTTGACAAATTGTTAGCCTCCAGACAGTGTTTCAGCAGAACAGTATTTATAACTGAGACATGATGCAATTCATTAGTGTCATTTAGCTTGGAAATGGTTAGTCTCAGATATTAGAGTGCATTTTTAACATCATAATATGTACAGGAGGCATTTTAATCATATGTTCATGAAATGTGTTTGAACAATAAAAAATAAAAATCTGAATACACTGATTGTTTTGGCAACCCAATAGCAAAAAGTTCAGCATGGCTGGGCTTTTTCATGTGCAAATATTGAGGTAAAATGTATACCAAGTTTTTTAATAAGGAGAAACCTGATGAAACATTTAATTTGATTTGATGTAGTTAAAATAGTTCCTAGAAAATGTCTTTTATTTATAAGGTGCACAAGGCCACATAATCAGCCCATCATATGCTTTGCAGTTAAGCACAGTTCTCCTAGAATGTAATGACCTCTGTTAATAATAATTATATATATATA
>NW_015505275.1:1041035-1058416 GCF_001515645.1 Sinocyclocheilus grahami
ATATATATATATATATATATATATATATATATATATATATATATATATATATATATATATATATATATATATATATTTAGTAGCCTACATGCAGTTTATGTAAATGTATTCATTCTGTGTGAATCCTTTGACGACATTTGAACTAATTTACAGTCAGATTTTTTTTCTGCAGGTTATATCAATGCACCATTACCTGTATGTGAATCAATCAATGAATTCATTCCAATTGAATATTGGTGAATAATGAATAATTTGATTTGACAAACCTTAATCAAAGTTGATGTCCAACAAACATGACAAAATAATGTTATAAAACCAATGTTATGTATCCTTTGGTATTCAAGAATTTGCAGCTGTCAAATCTAATTTATTGATTTTTAACAAGATTTTTCCTTTGGTTATCAGATTTGATTTAAAATCCAAATTGTTTGGTTTTGCTTCTATCTCTCATTAATTAAATAAAATGACTTAATAAATGATGCCAGACCTAAGGCAGTATAGTGATGTACAGCTCTAATCTGATACATATGCTCTGGAAGGTCTTGACAACTGAAGGTTAACCAACATATCTGGGAGTTACAACACAGTCATATCAATATCTATTATAAGCGTTGACTAGTCTTTTTCATTATTAATGCACTGAAGCAGTTAAAATATGATGAGAAATATGATGGTAATGAGCAAAGATGTAAAAAAAATCAATTATGTTAACAGCAACTTGAGTACAGCGCTTATCAGATTTGTGACCCTGGACCACAAAACCAGTTTTAAGTCGCTTGGGTATATTTGTTGCAATAGCCAAAAAAACATTGTATGGGTCAAAATGATAGATTTTTCTTTTATGCCAAAAATCGTTAGGATATTAAGTAAAGATCATGTTCCATGAAGATATTTTGTACATTTCTTACCGTAAATATATCAAAACTTAATTTTTGATTAGTAATATGTGTTGCTAAGAACTTAATTTGGACATGAAGAAGGCAATTTTCTCAGTATTTAGATTTTTTTGCACCCTCAGATCCCAGATTTTCAAATAGTTGTATCTCGGCCAAATATTATCCTATCCTAACAAACCATACATCAATGGAAAGCTTATTTATTCAGATTATGTATAAATCCCAATAAATAAATAAAATTACCCTTATGACTGGTTTTGTGGTCCAGGGTCACATTTGAGAACTCTACATGGATTACATATACAGAGTGTTTTGTGAGGAATGTGTGAGAGTAATCTCATTTTGAGGGGCTCATGGGATTTTTAATCTGCTCTGATTTTGTGCTTGCTTGCCTTTTACTCAGACTTCCCATGGGGAATGGGGAGAGTGGTCACAGTCTTTGCTCACAGAAAAAGAGAAGGATTTTTAAGTCCACTGCCTTTTGTCTTTTGTTTTCTTAAAGATGTGCAGTTTTTCACATGGATGGTCCCCCTGTGGGTGGGCATGTGAATGACTTAACTAGATGTAAGGAGAATGTGAATGAATGGTGTCAAATTAAATTCCAGGCACAATATAGCCCCAAAGGGAGAGCGATGCTGATACTGTGTAGCAATGAGGTTCAACAGTCACTATGTCAACAATCCAGTGCAAAATAAATTCAGGTTCATACAAGACAAGAACATATTTCTCACAATTCAGATTTTTTCCCCTTATAATTCTGAGTTTATATCTCACAATTTGAACTTTGTTTCTCGCAATTCTGAGAAAAAAATTCAGAACTGTGAGATATATATAACTCAAAATTGCGAGATATTAATTTGTGATTCTGAGAAGAAACTTCTAATTTTGAAATATAAACTCACAACTGCAACAACAAAAGTAAGAATTATGAGATAAAAGTAAATTTATTTTTTTAATTTTTAAATTTAAATTTGTATTCCTTGGCAGAATTGTGAGATGCAAACTTAGAATAAAAAACAGTAAATTTGTTTTATATCTCACAGTTCTGACTTTATACAGTATCCCTCATTTCTGATTTTTTTCTCCAAAATGAATTTTGTAATAAAAAGCCTCAATTACTTTTTTTAATTTGAAGTCTGTGGTGGAAACAGGCGTCAGTAAGTACATGTTCAAAGTCTGTCCAAAAGGTTTTACTTAATTGTGTTGAACAATGTTCATCAATTTATTCAAGTTCATTTAACATTTCTTTATTTTTGATTGTTGGCAGAGAATATTAAATTGAATCTATTCCTTTGACAGAACTTTGCTTTTAAAGAACATACCCAGAATTCTTATAATGATGACAGGAACTGTTGCTCCATTCCTACTCATTTGAATCTCTAAGCAAAATAACCCACCTCATTAGGTACCACTCATCTGCATCAACTTAAACATCAAGGTTGTTTTGAAAGCACTTGCTTGGGTGTTGCTTGATATTTCTGTTTGTCCTGTTAATTTATTAATATATGAAGGCCAAAATATTCCAAAGCTTTCAGAAAATGGTTTGATATTTACCATATACAATTTTTGTGGTAGATTGGAACCTATAAAAAATTGAACTATCTTGCTTGAGCTCAGTATGTGTCCACTGAGAAAGGCTTCTGATCATGGTTATGGCTCCTGCTGTGGAATGCATGTCACACTTTAAATTGAAATCTTTGATTCTTAGATCAAGACTACAGATGCAAAGAACAAAATGGATCTGGCAAGATTAACTCAAATACATTCTTTTTATTAAATAAAAATGATATTCATTACATTTTATATTTATTAAAAATACAGAAGACTGACAAATGAGCATGGGAGAACAAAAGAAAGCCATGAAAAATTAAACAAAATTGACAAGACATGAAATGAAACACACTTTAGAATGGAAGAGTTTACAATATATAAGCAACAAAAAACTCAACAAAAGGAGTGCAAAGAGTGCGATTTTTACATGAGTTTTTTGTCAGTTTCCCTGTAATCATTGCATCAGCCTTTAGCTTTTTTCAGGGCTATTTAAATAACAATCCATTTAGTCATCCATCAGGTGGCATTTATTTTTGTGAAGAAATGAAATGTGGCAAATTCTTCGGTTTCTTATTGCCTCAGAATGAGAGAATGGGTAGAAACTTTTAGTGATAGCATTACAATATTTTGCTCTGATCTGAAACATGATTTGTTGGACAGCGTCACAGCATATGGAAGACCATTTAATGAAGCATCATGTTTACTTTTCCTTTTGGGAAAGAGCACTTGCAGAATGTAGCCAATGCCTTCTTTCACTGCTCTGCTCTGTCAGTTTGCTTGGGTCAGCTAGTGCAGAATGTCTAGTTGTTTTTATTTAACACTGTCATTGGTGTCTGTGACATTGAGATTTTATGATTGGATGTGTGGTGAAATGTCCTTGTCATGGCACAGCTTATGTAGCAAGTGGAAAACAACAACAGACACTCTTGACTCATAAATATCTGATGTTTGTTAGGATGGCAACACCATTTGAGATCAAATCAAAATATTGGATCTTCCATCCAAACAACATCAAGAGACAAATACATCGGTTGCCCATAATTCAGACTAATGGACCTATTTGAATGGACAGTTTATGGAAGAATTTATCTGACATGCAGATGGTAATTTACCCTTTGCATTGAGGACATGATGCATTTGAAAGATGTCAGTAACTAGGTTATGAAAGCTTTCCAAGGTTAAAAAAGCAATGTTTTGGGAAAGAGAGCAGCAGCAAAACATTTTACCTAAGCAAAATGTGGCCAAAGCTATACATACCAATGTTATGCAAATTGTATTAAATAAATTATAAAGTCTAAAAAATATAGTAACTAATGGTAACTAACTAGCTATATTAATTTCACAACTTGACATGTCAGGTTGTCAGGTCACATTGACATAAACCTTAAGCATGAGACTCAACAGTGGACATTATGTATAAAACTATTTAAAAGTTGTCATGGGAATTAGTAGCTTGTATAATCTTTTGTGAGTTTTGTTTAGATCTCCACATATGAATTCTGGACCATCTTATGGGCTCATTTAAAACTTTACTGTGAATACAGTGCAATTAAAATATTTGTGCTGCAATTAAATTATTTGTCCATAAAAATATGTAGTGTGAATTTTTCATTGGACTCTCTGGCCATTAATGTCAAATTGATGAGCTAGCTGTCAGATTGCAATGTGTTCTCGGGCCGTCAAGGGAAAAATATGCAGCCTGATTTACAAATTACTCTTAAAGGGGTCATATGATGCTTTT
The DNA here is from genome assembly GCF_001515645.1 of Sinocyclocheilus grahami. NCBI lineage: Eukaryota > Metazoa > Chordata > Actinopteri > Cypriniformes > Cyprinidae > Sinocyclocheilus > Sinocyclocheilus grahami. Next base: position 1,045,224 of record NW_015505275.1, read on the forward strand.
TTAAAGATCATTATTTTGTGTATTTGGTGTAACAGAATATGTTGACATGCTTTAATGTTCAAAAAACACATTCTTTTTCAAATACTGTACATTATTGTAGGTCCTCTATGTCCCACCTCTCTCAAACGCTTCATTTTCTGCAAAGTCCCTCCTTCCGACAAGCGCAGTCTGCTCTGATTGGCCAGCTGACCCAGTGCATTGTGATTGGCTGAACACCGCAAGTACTCGTCGGAAATGTAACGCCCCTTACCATAATCGCGAGTTTCATCTTTCAAAATAAATGTAAAGACACTGAGTAAATAATGTCATTAGTTTTGCACACGCACACGCACACACACACACACACACACACACACACACACACACACACACACACACACACACACTTAGTTATACGCTCATTCGTTTTAAGAATCGGACTACACTGGTCCTGCACTGTGCTGTGTTTTGATTAATTAAAAAGTGCAGGTTTATATTAAAGGGGTCATATGATGCGATTTCAAGTTTTCTTTTCTCTTTTGAAAAAGAATGTGTTTTTTGAACATTAAAGCATGTCAACATATTCTGTTACACCAAATACACAAAATAATGATCTTTAAAAAAGCATCATATGACCCCTTTAAGCTAATAACAAAACAGTAGCTGATTCAGAACGGCCAGATTGTCATAGCAAAGGTCGTCCATAAAATGCATTGCTGTTCTGTTGTAAGTAATCTTAAAGATTCCAAAATGCATCTACTTTCGGAAGGCCAAATAAAGTGCTTTTGCTTTCGCCTAGAAACACACAGCGTCTCCCTGACATGGCTGCTTCAACACTAACTGCGGTTACTGAAACCACGCCTTCTTTCTTTGCGTGCACATTTGGGCATTATGCAAATATTTCCACATAGTGAGGTAGATATGTGGGGGCGTGTTAGAACGAGCCGTTTTAGGGGGGCATGGCAGAGTCTTAACTTTGATAAAGAATATCTCTTTGGTTTTGAGACTTTAGTCTTTGCAACTTCAGGGATCTTATCTATGCACAATCAGCTTGTAACACTCCAAAGAGAAAGGAAAACTTAAAATCGCATCATATGACCCCTTTAATATAAACCTGCACTTTTTAATGAATCAAAACACAGCACAGTGCAGGACCAGTGTAGTCCGATTCTTAAACGAATGAGCCGTAGAGCCAATTCTTTTTAAGTGAATCAGAAACGCACGTGGCAGTGCAGTTCGATTCTTAGATGAATGACTCTTTCGAACCAGTTCTTTAAACTAAATCTGAACAGATTGGCCAGTCCAGTGCAGTCTAAATCATGGAATCGTTAAAATGAGATGAATTCATAATTGTGAGTATTGTTAAATTCCCAATTCTTAATTGCGGTAAATTCAAAACATTAACTGTTGGGGTGAGGTGGAAATTCAAATTACCGTACTGACCCGAGCAACATTTTCCGTGACAATATTTCACCAATAAAGTCATGTGTCTGTATTTTCTGTTGGCTATTTAAAATCAGAACTAGCGATACCAGATTAGCGAATAAATCACTCTTTGAATCAGTTCTTTGAGTCGGTCAAACTATCTAGCATAAGGGTTTGAATCAATTCGCTTAGTCTAAAATAAAATCATTCGGACGACTGCTGTTTGGAGCTGTTTACCTTAAATCCATTTAAACCAAACCAGAAAATACATTGTATGGTTTGGCAGCATTGTATCGTTTGCACTTTGGCACACTGGCACAGTCTGAAAAGTGACAATAGCAAGATGAAAAGTAGCACGTCTAAAGAGCCTAACACTCTGTTTTCTGCAGTTGTTCTCCTGTAATCGGTGTAAATGTAATTTTAGGATTTTCAAGTATTGTGTTTTGATCGATCATTGCTGTCACTTGAGTTCTCATATCCATCCACATTCTGAGTTTTTGAATAGTAACCACAAAGTCTCATATTACAAAGTCCAGCTATTCGTGTTTTCCCCCCTAGATTACACAGAATGCTTTGTTTCAGGTTGCCTTGTCAGCTAGGTCATTCTCTCTGTTACTTGAAAACTCTCCTCTTTGGTTTCCTATTTAATCTTTTTTGTAGTTGTTCTTCTGATCCTGTTCCCCAGTGCTCTGATGAAAAGATACAGCTGGAGATGCTTGTTTTTTTGTTCAAAGAGAGGTGATGAAAGACCCTTTTGAGAATGATAAAGGAAAGTGGTGGACATTTAAAATAAATGAAGAATAAAAAAACAACAGTGTCAGGGTTGTTGTACTTGAGATCAGGTTATGAGTCTGACCACGAGTGTCTGGTGGAATTGACTACATTTTTACCCGGCCTTGACTCGCTCTTGGCCACGAGGGCTTAGAATTTTATTTAACATCCATTATGCAACTGGATCTTGTGAGTCTATTAATTTATTAAAAGGAAAGGATGTCTCCTAATTTAAATAAAATAACCCCAGTTGGGGGGTGTTGACTCATGGGAACTGAAATTTGAGTTTGGCCTGTGGCATGTCCCGACCTTATTTCCACTCTTTTACTTCTATTTCAAAACCCATTGAAATGAAAGTTGTGTGGAGTTTAATCTGATACTGTATGTATTTGCTTTAAAGGAATAGTACACCTAAAAATGAAAAATTGCTGAAAATGAACTCACCTTCAGGCCATCCAAGATGTAGATGAGTTTGTTTCATCACGTAATGTCTTGTAAAGTGAAAAGCTGTGTGTTTGTAAGACACCAATCATTCATATGTTGTTTCTGGTCAAAATGCCATACTCCATAATCCACATAATCCATAATAATGCTTCCTCCAGTGAAAATATCTGTCCCCTGTTGTCCTTTCACATCAGAATCCACCAACATATTCGTTTAGTAATGTTTTCACCTGTAAACTGTGCTTGATGTGTCCATATTTATCTCTTGATTTAGGCAAGACGAGTTTTTTCATGCAAGAAAGCAATATTATGGATAGAGGATTTATATTTTAGCCAGAAGCAATGGTTTGAAGCATCTTTCATGCAGCGTTTCACTTCAGAGGGCATTCACTGATGGGCTGGAGTCGTGTGGATTATTGTGATACTTTTATCTGCTGTTTGAAATCTCTAAGAGTCTCTAAGAGCAACTACTGTGATGAGCAAGTAGCAAATGGTTTGTGACTGTGACTTAACTGATCTTTGTTTTTCTTTTTAGAAAAAGGGTATGACCCCTTTCATATGATAACAGGCACAATGAGAAGCAATAAAAACAGCAAGGGATAAATGCTATCTTCATTATAAATAATCTCCTTGTAAATGTCACCTTAGAGACATTATTTTTATTTAACAAGATTTAAACTTTAAGGTGTTAGATTAGACAGCTTTTGTACCATTGTTAGAGGTCATGACTGAATATTCAACAGTTTTTTTTCACTGCAAGCTCTAACACCTGCAATCCAGGCCTGTAAAGATTTCACTTTCTGTTTAAAAGTTCACCAGCCATCTTGGACTGAAAGAATATTTTACAACTTTAACAGAAAGCATATAAATCTACCCCTTTTTACAACCCTTTGGTACCTTTGTGGACAACATGGTGAATGTTTTGAAAGTAGAATTGAATGCAGAGGAAGGGGAATTTCGCTGTTTGTGATCTGTTTGTGTCCCACAGCTATGGCGACCCTCCTTAACAGTCATCTTACTTAACATAGCAGGGTCAAAAGTCAGAGTGTGACTTTTAACAATTAAAGAGCAGCACAAAAGAAAGTGTATCTTTAGCTTTGTGCCTATTAATTAAATCCTCACTAGCCTCGCTGGAAACAGATGGCTTTGGATTGTTGTTTTTAGTAAATTTGCTGCTCTGTTGCTCGGCTGGATTGTGGCTTCTCAGATATGAATAGTTATTTCGATTAGAAGCATATTGACAGAGCTTTTAACAATGCTGCATTGTGCAGATGTGTACTTTAAGATTAGCATACCTGTTAATAAAGAATAACAATTTGGTCCCTCTGTAAATTCTCTTTGCCACCTTGAAGAATTCTCAGTTCCTTTAAGTGTAGATAGACGGCCGGGAAGTAAGAAAACACACAGTCAAATGTATCCTCAATACTTCAATTTATTCATAGAAATACAGATATTATATAGGCATATGTCGAGGGGAGGTTCACCCTCTTAACCAATGAGGATATGAATAACATACACATAGGATCTTTGGCCAAGAACATGTGTTTATATAAAATGACCACATGTACAGAAAAACATGGACATATTAGGAATAGACTTTTGCGAAGAATGCTGAACTGTGTCATCCGCCGGAACTGCTTCAGTGCATGACAGTCAGCGGAAGTGAGAGAAAAGTGTTTATTACATTTTAAATATGGATATTTTAATTACAAAAACACATGGATTCGCTACAGGGGGCCTTCATTCATGCCCCGGAGCTGTCTGCGGCACGTTTTATTATGAACGCGCAAGTTTTATTTGATGACTTGTGGACTGTTCAACTGCAACACCCGCTGACTGCAATGATAGAGCTTGGAATAGCCAGGACAATTTTTAATATAACCCCGACTGGATTCGTCTGAAAGAAGAAAGTCATATACACCTAGCTAGGATGCCTCGGGGGTGAGTAAAACACAAGCTAATTTTTCATTTTTGGGTGAACTAACCCTTTAATGCTGTTTTCTGCCTTTGAGTTATAGCTTTAAAATGAAATTGGGAAAGATTATTTTATGTTTCAGTTCAATTTCTAATTGATGGTTAGGAAAAAAATATGTTTTTTTGCTTTTGATGATAGGTTGCTTTTATACTTTTGCGGGGATTTCTTAGACGGGGATTGTCATATTTGGAGATTTGCACGATTAAAAAGTTTGAAAACCCATGGGGAAGCAATAAGGTGATAAAGACATCTAAAATGATACCTTTCCATTGAAATATAAATTTTGTATATGCGTGGCTCTGATTGAATTATAGGTGCTTGTTATAAAAAAAGCAGTCCAAGAGAATTACCTGAACTTGAAGTATTACTCTTAAAAGATCAGCTTTTCATCACTGTTTATTTCTCCAATATATATGCCGATCCTTTTTCCTTTCCTCTTTGTTGGTGTTTAGAGATAAGTGGTGAAGTGATTGTTATGTGAGTGTGTGTCCGTTCACTTATTGATGGTTTTGTCATTGAACTTTCAGTAGAGTGTTGTGTGTAAACAGAGCGATCTCTGTGGAAAGTATCAAGCAGGGAAGTCAAGCATCTGAGTCATACTTCTGGTACCAAAGTTTGCTTACCACTAAAAAGTGATACCACAATTCATAAAACACAGGGTTGGTTCGAAGCCAGACAGTCTAATATTGATGGAGGGGGATTTCTCTACTTTTGCTGATGTTTTGGAGATGTTGTTTCACATTGATTTTTGTTGATGCAGCCTTCTCTTTTTGTTTGTGCATGTGAGTCATGCCCTCCTCCAGCTGCTAAAGGACTCTAATTTCAGTACTTTATTATTGCTCACTGTTCAAGTACATATTTTTGGCATTTAGGGTCATCTTACGAATTAATGGTGCACATGTGGATCTTGCTTATTGCATTTTCCTCAAGGTTCACACGTGTTTGTCTTTCTGCATTTGAGATTATTTGCTTCTTGTTTTGTCTTCTTGCATGGTTGGTTGCTTTGCCATTTGAGGGATTCTTTTATGGAGTTTTTTTACACAGACCAGAGGTGATGAAATTTGTTTCTAAGAGTTCCATGCAAAGTCATCATAGATCAGAAGAATTAAAGGAATACTTCACCCAAATATGAAAATGCTATCATTATTTACTCACCCTCACTCATCCCAAAATCATACGTGCATGTGACTTTTTTTAGTCCATACAATTGTATGGGTGAAAGCAGTTGAAAATGTTTTCATAATGTCTTATTTAGTGTTCTGCAAAAGAAAGTCAAACAGGCTTGGAATGACATGAGGGGGAGTAAATAATGACAGAATTTTCATTTTTGTGTGAACTATCCCTTTAACTTGGCACAAACAATGCTAATGTCTCATGGCTTGCTTCTGGAGGGAATTGAACAACAAACATTCAGTAATCAGGTTTAACCGCTATGCCACTCAAAATGACATTTACCACACTCTCTCCACCCTTGACCTTCTGCTTGTGTCCTAAAAGTCATAAGTTCCTTTCCTTGGTTATCCTTTGTTTTTGTCTTGGCTCTTTTAGCAGCTCTGAAATGGCTGCTTGTGGCCTGAATTAAGAGCGTGGGAAGATGCATATGGCATTAATACAGCAATTTAAGTGATGAGGGTGTTTATGAGAATAGCATGTGTTCATACATTCCCTATTTGGTCAGCTGGACAGGTCTAGTCTGAGTTGTCCCCCGTGACAGCTTCTTTTGGAACTATGTGAAAAACTATTTTTTTGGTTTCACCATCAGGCAGCCGCACCAGACTGGGCAGTCTTGTGTTTTTGTTTTTTTCCCTCCCAGCATTCATAGTTTGTATCTGCTTATACCGGTTAAGACATTTTTAACCCTTTAAAATGACCCTTTAACCCAAACCCATGATTTACTGATCTTCTCAGATCAGTAAACATCTCCTGCACAAACCCACTCTCATTTTATATGGATTCGAGTCTCAGACAGCTGGGAAAAACATCATCAATGCCATAGCAATCTCCCATACAGCTCCCGCTGGACCTGGAGGTGGATCATGTGATTGGTACAATTAATTGATATAAGGTAGCCTGGGACTTTTTGCCTCTGTGTCTGATCACTCGCATGGCTGTTGCATCAGGTCAAAGCATTTTCTTAACAAAAAACTTTTCAGTGTTTTCGCTTGGATGAAGGTCTTCACTTGGTCATAGGAGAAATGTGAGAATGTGAGAAGCACATCAGAACAAAAACTCAGCCTCTGATCTCTGAGAAAGAGAGCTAGTTTGTGTATTTGACTGACATGAAAGATTTCCTTTCTCACGTCTTGAAATGGACCAAATTTCAAACCATGGTTTGTGTTTGGAGCAAGATGAGGGTTATGTTTGATGTGTAATTGTTGGTCTTTTCATGCAAATATGCATATAGGGGTGTTTTTTTAAACTATAGACACTTCTGGCCCTGTGAAATTAAAATATATATATATTTTAAAAGATGCTTTTCCCACTCTCACAATCCATTGTTTTCTAAAAGTAAAGATAATTCCCTCCAATTCCCAGTAATGAAAATTCCCACAATGACTTTTCCAATTTCATTGTACCCCAGAATGTATGATTTTGCAATAATTGCACTTTTATAACTTTTTATACATTTTTTAGATAATTTGACAATTATAGCTTGGTTGTAAATGACACCCAATATAAATATTCTGCTTGCAAGTTGCAAGTTATATTTACCTTGCTTTTTCTTTGTTGTCTTTACTTGTACCATGTCTTGTAGTTCTTTAACACTTTATATAACACACTTACTTTTGGGGGGGGGGGGGGGGGAATTAGGAGCAAAAATTAAATCAGGGTGGAAATGTTCATCAGGGTGGAAATTATTTAAAATGGTTTATTGCTCTTGTTGTTTAGACTATCATATGTAATTCCTTTTTTATGATGATGTTTTTTCATTGTTTAAGATTTGAGAAGACAGACGTACGCACTGTACGTTGGAGGCAGCACAATCCTAATAATCGGCAATCTATCCCTATGTCCTCTACTACTTTACTCTCTATTCCAATTGGTCTCTGGAACTGCCGGTCTGCTGTAAACAAAGCAGACTTTCTTCCATCTATTTCTACTCATTGAAGTCTCAACCTCATTGCACTAACTGAGACTTTGATCAAACCTGAGGACACTGCCACTCCTGCAGCCCTCTCCACTAATTTTACTTTTTCCCACAACCCACGCCCGATTGGGAGGGGTGGAGGGACAGGTCTACTTATTTCAAAAGAATGGAAATTTGATAGTCTACCATCGCTCACCAACAACAGTTCATTTGAAGCACACGCAATTTCTATTACCCACCCTTTTACAATTAATTTTGTAGTTATTTATCGTCCCCCAGGTCAACTGGGTAACTTCTTAGACGAGTTGGATGTGTTATTCTCAAAATTCCCTGAGGATGGTACTCCTCTGGTATTACTCGGGGGCTTCAACATCCACCTAGATAAACCACAGGTTGCTGACTTCTACACTCTGCTTGCCTCATTTGACCTCAAGCACGTGTCTACTACAGCTACTCACAAATCAGGTAACCAACTGGACCTTATCTACACATGCTACTGCTCAACTGACAACACATTAGTTACGCCGTTGCACACCTCAGACCACTTCCTCATCACTTCTAACCTCACACTGACTCCGAACACAACGCACACTCCTCCGCAGGTCACCTTTTGGCATAACCTATGCTCGCTCTCTCCCACTCGCCTATCCTCTATGGTTTTATCCTCACTTCCTCCACCCTTTCAGTTTTCAGCACTGGACACAAACACTGCTACTGACATTCTTTGCTCCACTCTAACATCTTTCTTAGACAACTTTTGCCCCCTTTCGTCCAGACCAGCATGCACCACCTCCTCTGCCCCCTGGCTGCCTGATGTTCTCCGGGAACATTGCTCTAGACTCAGGGCTGCAGAGAGGAAGTGGTGCAAATACTACTCTACTGACCTTAGTGTATATCAGTCACTCCTCTCCTCCTTCTCTGCAAGTGTCTCCACTGCTAAAACAACATACTACCACAACAAAATTAACAACTGTTCTGACTCTCGTACGCTTTTCAAAACCTTTTCTTCTCTTCTTTGTCCTCCTCCATCCCCTCCTTCATCAACTCATACTGTTGATGACTTTGCAATATTCTTCATAAATAAAACAAGAAGCATCAGCGACCAATTCTCCACACCACAAACTGACAAAAACTTCGTAACCATACTCCATACTCATTCTCTCTCCTCCTTCTTTCCACTCTCGGAGGCAGATGTTTCTAAACTTATCCTTTCCAATCATCCTACTACCTGTCTGCTTGATCCTATCCCCACTCACCTCCTTCAGGCCATTTCTTCTCCAGTTATACCCGCGCTCACTCACGTTATCAACACCTCTCTTCACTCTGGTACATTTCCCACAGCATTCAAGCAGGCTCTGGGTAACCCCACTGCTTAAGAAACCCTCTCTAAATCCAGCACTTTTAGAAAACTACAGACCGGTATCCCTTCTTCTGTTCATTGCAAAGACACTTGAGCGAGTTATGGTCAACCAACTCTCTATGTTTCTTGCACAGAACAACCTCATGGACAGCAACCAATCTGGCTTCAAAAGCAGCCACTCTACTGAGACTGCACTGCTCTCGGTTACTGAAGCCCTGAGACTGGTAAGAGCAGCTTCCAAATCATCAGTACTCATCTTGCTGGATCTGTCTGCTGCTTTTGACACAGTTAACCACCAGATCCTCCTGTCCACCCTCTTGAAGATGGGCATCTCAGGAACCACACTCCAGTAGGTTTAAGTCTTACCTCTCTGGTAGGTCCAACTTCTTGCTACTGGGCTTCCTCAAGGCTCAGTGCTTGGAGCACTTCTTTTCTCCATCTACATGTCATTTTTGGATTCGTCATTCAGAAGCATGGCTTTTCCTATCATTGCTATGCTGATGACACTCAACTCTACTTCTCATTCCAACCAGATGATCCGACAGTAGCTGTTTGCATTGCAGCCTGTCTGACAGACATTTCTGGCTGGATGAAGGGTCATCACCTTCAACTCAACCTTGCTAAGACAGAACTGCTCATGATCTCAGCCAACCCAGCACTTCATCACAACCTCTCTATACAACTAGGTTTGTCAACCATAACTCCTTCCAGGAGAGCCAGGAACCTTGGAGTTGTGATGGATGATCAGTTAAGCTTGACAGACCATATTGCTACAACGGCCTGGTCCTGCAGGTTTGCTTTGTACAACATTAGGAAGATTAGGCCCTTTCTAACAGAGCAGACCGCACAACTCCTTGTCCAAGCTCTTGTTCTCTCCAGACTGGACTACTTTAATGCTCTCTTGGCAGGCCTTCCTGCATGTACTATCAAGCCTCTGCAACTGATCCAGAATGCCAATAGCTGCTCGCATCAAATTCAAGGTACTGATGCTTGCCTACGAGACAACCACTGGCGCTGCACCAATATACCTAAACTCGCTAGTTCAGACCTACGCGCCCTCCAGAAGCTTGCGTTCTGCAAGTGAAAGATGCCTCATAGTGCCATCCCAAAGAGGCACAAAATCACTCTCACTGACCTTTTCCTGGACTGTATCACAACCTCTCTATACAACTAGGTTTGTCAACCATAACTCCTTCCAGGAGAGCCAGGAATCTTGGAGTTGTGATGGATGATCAGTTAAGCTTGACAGACCATATTGCTACAACGGCCTGGTCCTGCAGGTTTGCTTTGTACAACATTAGGAAGATTAGGCCCTTTCTAACAGAGCAGACCGCACAACTCCTTGTCCAAGCTCTTGTTCTCTCCAGACTGGACTACTTTAATGCTCTCTTGGCAGGCCTTCCTGCATGTACTATCAAGCCTCTGCAACTGATCCAGAATGCCAATAGCTGCTCGCATCAAATTCAAGGTACTGATGCTTGCCTACGAGACAACCACTGGCGCTGCACCAATATACCTAAACTCGCTAGTTCAGACCTACGCGCCCTCCAGAAGCTTGCGTTCTGCAAGTGAAAGATGCCTCATAGTGCCATCCCAAAGAGGCACAAAATCACTCTCACTGACCTTTTCCTGGACTGTTCCCAGCTGGTGGAACAACCTGCCTATCTCAATCCGAGCAGCTGAGTCTTTAGCCATTTTCAAAAAACATCTAAAGACCCATCTTTTTCACTAACACCTGACCAATTAATACTAGCACTTACCTATTTTATTCTATTCTGTTCTATTCAGTCTAATATATATATATATATATATATAAACACCTTGCTATGTGCACTGTGCTAGACTAACTGAGACTTGTCACAGCACTTGTATATTGTTGCTCTCTCGTTGGTTTGATTGCTTCTACTTTGTAAGTCGTTTTGGATAAAAGCATCTTCTAAATGACTAAATGTAAGTGTGAAATGTAAGATATAAAGTCTGGGTAAAACTGTTCTAAAAATGATTTTTTTTAAATATGATCTTCATATAACAAATAAAAAATGTTTTCATAAAATAAAAACCAACCACTGGAACATAAAATTGCCCAAAGTTTAAGAAACTCCCTTGAGCAGTGCTTTGGTCTCACTCCAAGAACATTAAGTCAGTCCAGACTATGTGATAAGAAAAGTCCAATTTCAAATTATAAGGAATGATTGTGGAAAGCAGAGGTTATGCAGATGGCTCAGCTCTACTTTTCTCACCATTGAGAACATGAAAATGCAATGTTTCTTCTAAAGCAGCTCATTATAGTGCTGTTGACACTGATGTCTCTCATGTATTCTCCATTACAGGATCAAAAAACATCACTTCCATTGTAAAGTTCCACTGTAGAACAGCCTTGCTTTGCTTTTCTTCTACCTTGGTGCTTTTTTGGCACCTCTATGGACCAGCTGCAACATTTTCCGTGTAGAAGTACCGGGAATTTAAGGATTCAGATTGAGTTGTTTGAACTGGAATCCCTGTGTTCTTCAACGTGACCTCTTGCTTGAAGTCTAGATGAGCTTTTGAAGGCTGTAGACTGGCTTTTGTCAGGTCAAATACAAGGCTTTTATGTTTGCCACAGAGTACTTAGTGCTGTGTGTTTGGGGTGGTGCTGGTCATGGCCAAAGTAGAAGGGTGGTGGCATTGATCTTGTGATTACAGGTTGGCATGCACATCAGCTCTCCTTGCTTGAGCGTGTGTGGGCATAACACACGCTGGTACACTACACACACTCTTTATTGTGGTTGTTATGCATGTGGAAGCGTTCACACATTCCTTCTCTGCCTGTCCCTTAACTGCTACAAAAGCAAAGCTGTAATAAACTGAGCCAACAAAACATGGCAGACCCTATGATATAAGCAATATATCTAAAAAAAATAGATAGTTTATCATTTACTTATCATTATGTTGTTGCAAACCTGTGATTTTCTTTATTCTGTCGAACACAAAAGATGATGGTTTGATGTTTCAGTGTTGTTTGAACACCATTGACATTCTAAATATCTTCTTTTGTGTTCCACAGAAAGAAGAAAGACAGTTATTCAGGTTTGTAGGGCTGCACAATACAATACTGCACAATAAAACTGAAATTGTGATATTAGTGTTATCATGAAATTCCAAAGGCTGAGATTTATTTAAATATATGCACTGCATCTTTGTTCCACACAAACTTATCTCTCCGTTTGCTCTAAGCTTCGGTCACTTATAATGTGCATGCGCAACTGTCTTTCCAAACTTTTAATGAGAAGTACTGATAAACAGATGTACCCACCCTACTTTTTTCTTTTCCACTCCTATATACCACATTACAGAGAAAAGTTCTCTCTCTACTTCTGTTTCATTGTGGCTTTGAAGTAGGGCTGTGCAAATAATCGAATGCGATTTTCATGCACATCTCGTCAGTAAAGCCGGTTTTGTGATTAGTAGTAAACCTCCAGCACGTGCATTCAGATGGAGCGGCATTTACTACACAGAGCCGTAGATCACTGACAAGCTAGGTGACCGTATTTCACCAAGTTCAACATGTTCCTGGATCAACATCCTTGTTGATCCTGGAACAACATTCCACTTAACTTTTCAGGAAAGATCTGTTTTAGGCTTACGATCAGGGTTAGGTGCTTCTACACCCTTGTTAATCAGCTATCATTTCACACTGATTTTAGGAATAAATTATGGGTAGGGTTAGTGCTGGGCGGTATGACCAAAAATTTATATAAGTTATTTTTAAAAATTATACCGGTTTCACGTTACATGACGGTATTTTTTTTTCATGCATGACCAGGTGTTAACCATATTTTCTACTGATTGAGAGAGGAAATACTGCAGTATATTGACTTAGAATGCCCTATTTTACTGTCATGATGAGTGAATATTGTCAAAAAATACCACACTAAACACAATCCATTTTAATACATGTTAACCAGGAGTGACTCTCATTTATAATCGCGACATCGTCTGATAAAATCAACATGCATCTACACTAAAGAGTGGCTATGCGGTTGTTTTGGCTATATTACTTTAGTACGTTTTTTGTCTCATGCAGCACACTGCCTGCGTCTGAGTAACAAACTAAAAAAAACAACAAGCAAAAAAGTGTATGTGATATTAACAGACGAACTACGCTCATATTTA
>NW_015505275.1:1059419-1065809 GCF_001515645.1 Sinocyclocheilus grahami
TGCGTCTGAGTAACAAACTAAAAAAAACAACAAGCAAAAAAGTGTATGTGATATTAACAGACGAACTACGCTCATATTTACAATTCCAAACAATCAGTAAGCGACAGGTGCTTGGAAACGCTGTTTTGTTCTCATTTATTGACGAGTCGGCTGCGGTGCGGCTAACTGAATGCGCTGCTTCTCTGCCGCTCACTGCACAGAACAGATGCCGAGAGAGGCGACACTTCTCCGGGAAAGTCAGACCTCGCGTTCGTGGGACAGCACTGGCGAAATCTTCCAACTGAACCATAGCTAAGGTTTATCCAAAAAAGTCGCTAGGTTTGTCAGTATGAATATTCTATGGAAAGGGTCTGAAAGTTGCTCAATCTAGTGCTAAAGTCGCGCTCATGTGTGTGAGACGCGTGAGCTGATGGCAGGGGGCGGTGGATATTTGTGGCGGTCAATGTGGATATTGTGGATGAGTTCTTCTGTGTCATCACGTTCTGTTAGTTCTACAGCTTCAGTTTCGGAACTTTCACACTTAGTAACAAATACAGCTGTTCCCTCAACACAGTGTCGCATTCCGAACGTTGTTTAAGTGACATACACCAGTATTGCGGTATTTTAAAAATGCATATCATAACAAAAATAAACACCGGTATTCGGTATGAACCGGTATACCGCCCAGCACTAGGTAGGGTTAGGTTTAGGGGTTGGGATTGGGTTTAGTCTATATTTTTGGACAGTAATGTTGATCCTGGATCAACAAAAGATGTACATGTCTTACTTGGCAAAATCACGGTGACCGACAAGCTACGCAATATCGCATTCAAAATCGGCAATGAATCGCCTGCGATTTTGAACGCGATATTGCGTAGCTTGTCAGTGAACTACGGCTCTGTGTAGTAAATGCCACTCCATTTGAATGCACGTGCTGGAGATTTACTACTAATCACAGAACCGGCTTTACTGACGAGATGCGCATAAAAATCGCATTTGATTATTTGCACAGCCCTACTTTGAAGGCTTCCAGTGGTTTTTCACCAACATGTAAACTATCCCTTTAAGTGCTTTTAAATGATGCATCCATAGACTTTTTACTCTGTATGCCATTCTTTTCATGTCCTACTGTTTACGATCCTTTTTATCCAGATAGCCGCGGTACTGTTGTGTTTTCTATATATAGAGCAAGATTCGCAAGTCTCGCACTCATCTTGACATCTTGGCAACACAGCGTCGCTCCTAATAAGTGGCAAGTTCCTCACCATTTCCCACGCCAGCCCCACCAGGAGCTACGGGACTCATTGCTCTAATCTTGCCATCCATGCGTGCCATCAAACAGACCACTTTCCCCAGTCCAGCCATCCATGGCCACAATCAGAATGCCTGTCCTGGGGCCTGTGGATGTGCCCTCCAGAGTTCCGCCCGCAGCTCCATTGTCAGAGACATTAATTTGCCGCTTGGGCCCGGTTCCACCGATGTCTCCATTACACATATGACACAAGGAACCATTCAGTGTTTGTAGAGCTGTCTGAGTAATTATATTTGATTAGTTAGAGCTGTTCTCATTGAGAATGTCTGTTGCTGTTGCTTTCGACTCATCGTCAATCTTCTCAAATCACTAGTTACAGGAATATGTTGGCTTGTAGACACCCTACTAAAGCATATTTAGCCATTTGCATGTGTCAGTAAAGGTCAATGAAATGCTTATTTAAGTCAAAGTTGTCTTGGATATATTTTCAACAGCTCTCCAGTCTCTAATATATGGTATAGTTAGTGTTTTAACAACCCTACAAACCAACAGAAAGGAAATCTGATGTAATCATAAGTGTCTAGGGATAGTCTTGCATAAACCACCAGCTTTTCGAGCAAAATAGAATGTCCGTTTTTAATCACAAGGGTTGCATTTCAGACATGGCAGAGCTCTTAAATACAGACTATTTATATAAGTCTGCACAGTTACCTTCAGAAGATGACAGACATGATAGAAACTACAAATAACATCCAATGGCTACTGAGTAATAAGTCTGTATTTTTGCCACAGCATTTTTCTGGAAGCCAAAAAGTACTGTTACATGCTGTTTATTGAGGGCTGTTGGTTGTATTTGTACTGCAGCTATCACAAAGAGGCATTTTCTGAGGACAGTTGAGTATTTGAAGTTTCAATAAGTAGAATATTAATATACTGAATATTTTAAATAGTATATTGATGTATTTTTTATAATTATTTAGATTATACGTAAATATTAATATATAGTGTATTTTGCCTGCTTTTCTGGGTTTGATCTAATTTGCAAAATTTGCATTGTTTTGATCAAGTTAAATTGGCTTGTAGATATTACAGAAATATAGCATTTCATTTTAATCTCATGAAGCAGCAGCAGAATCCTCAGAATGTTTAAATGGCAAGTTCCTTTTGGTTTCACTTGTGTCAATAACACCACATCTTATTGCACGTGTGCAGACTAGTCTTCATGTGTTTACAAGGCTAAAATAATTTTTATAAACGGACCACTTAACATAACCAGATGAAAAAGAGCTAAAAAGCCAAACATGCATATACTTGTATAAAAAGCAAATCTAGCACAGCCTTTCAGGGTTTTGGGCCTTCCTTAGTGGTTTCTCTGAAGGAGCAGCCAGAGGCGTGGCAATGATGATGCAAGTCTGTCATTAAGGAAAAGACAGGCTGGCTTCAAATGCCACAGCTTTTGGTCCTCACAGATATTCCAAAACAGGCATCCATCTCTGTGGAGCACAGTCTTAATCAACAGGAGTCTGGTAATATGAACTCAGGGCCCCCTGGCTGTAGCATTTGTTTTGTAGAGTTCAGGGTCAGGGTAAATGTCAAAGGTCACAGCAGCAAAGTAGTAGTCTTGCCCTTTTGGCTGTGCGCCACACTGTGGTGCGATCCAACTGTGACCCCTGTGACCATTCCTGGGCTTTGCTTGAATTACAGACTTCCTCATATAACAAACAGTGAGTTGGGAATAGAGCTGTATGAGCAGCTACATAAGGCCTTTTAGTCATCTGAGACATATGGAAGGGAAATATGGGGATTTATTTAAGCTTTTCCAAACAATCTTTTAATAATACAGCTGCAGAGGCTTAGTTGAGTAAAGATTAATTATTGAAATGAATGCAAAGTATATATGTTTATTATTACTTTAGTAGCCCTTGTAGAGATTTTATATATTTCCACAGAATGCAAGTGTAATTAATGTAAATATAAACAGGAAAAATCAACAGGAAATTGACATTGGCCCTATTTTCTATAAAATAATATTTTATATTTACATATTTATATAAAATAATGTTTATGAAATAAGTCCTTTATGCTCAACATGCATAACTGTTTCTATTTTAATATATATTTATTACCATAATGTTTTAATATAATATTAAAACATGAATATTATTTTAATATAATAAATGTATTAATTCTTATGAGGTTAGCAGCCATTACTCCAATCTTCAGTGTCACACAATTCTTTAGAAATCATTCTAATATGCTGATATGGTGCCCAAAAAGTGTGTATCGCCCACTTTTCCTACCATCCAATCAATTCCCAATGAATTAATCACGTTTTGTCATAAATTTTTACTTGTTATGCTGTTTCATTTTGAAATGTCACATTATGGAAATAAAATGGATTCCAACATTCATTTCACTCCAATTTTAAACTTAGAAAAATTTAAATAGTTGACTCTTCTATGTCCTCTCTGCAGGGGATGGCCTTCTCCCTGGAGGAGCGCTTGCAGCTTGGCATTCATGGTTTGTTGCCTCCTTGCTTCCTCAGCCAGGATGTGCAGGTATTGCGGGTCCTCAGAAACTACGAGCTGAAAAAGGATGACTTGGACAGGTGAGGAAATGGTGTACTGGCATCCATCCTGTTGTTGTCAGACAGTCCTGCTCCACTATAATTTCTTTGTCTCATATCGATCTGTTGTTCACTGTAACTAGATTTCACACCTATCAGATCACAGAAATAGTGTTAGATATAAGACTTACTGTTGTTGCTGACATTTGGATGATAAAAGTTGATCCTTTGTTACAGCAAGGAGTGTTTATGTTTTTTGCTTTCTCTGTTTTTCTGAACTACAAAGCAAAGGGACATCAAGAGTTGAATACCCCTGCTGGTTGACTGGACATAAAAGGCATAATCAAAGTATCATCTAAATAGCATAGAATTCATTAGCTCCTACTGTTATGCCACTCCCAAAGCAGTAGGGGATCTGTTCCCATGTTTTGCAGGCCTGGAAATTATGTTTCCGTCATATCTCAAGGCTACTAGTCGCGTAACAGTCTTT
The DNA here is from genome assembly GCF_001515645.1 of Sinocyclocheilus grahami. Classification (NCBI taxonomy): domain Eukaryota; kingdom Metazoa; phylum Chordata; class Actinopteri; order Cypriniformes; family Cyprinidae; genus Sinocyclocheilus; species Sinocyclocheilus grahami. Next base: position 1,063,707 of record NW_015505275.1, read on the forward strand.
GCCAGACAGTGGATGCGATTTATTTCTGGATGGGTCTCTTTCAGTCGATTGACCCTGACCTTGGCATGCATATTACTGACTGATGGAGCAATGAGGGATTCTTTCCCAGACTATCAGAGCTATTTTGATGTTTGCTGCCTGAATTTTGTGAAGGGACGAGAAACATGCCAACATTTTTAATAAAAATATTTGAAGGGTATTTTTATCAAAGATGAAAAAAGAGAGTAAAAGCATTTATTGGCTTGGATTAGGGAGACAAATAGTTTTGACAGTTTGTTGACCAAGTACAGTATTGGCCTCTGAAACCAGTCTCTGCCATAAGCAGTGGTCAGTGGACTGAGGAGCAGTAGTGAGTAGACATTTCACAACAGAGCTAATTCATCGCATACTGTAATATACAGCTTCTCATTCTGATCCTTTGTTTGATTAATATCAAGCAGTGGGGACTGCAGAAAGCATTTCTTATGCATAATCTCTCTCTCTCTAGGCATATGAATAAACTAAATAAAAGCTCCTTGTGTAGTATTGACATGCGATTTGAGATTTGCTTTCATTATCATACATTGGGCTTTCAGTCACTGTATTTTTGTCCTGCCTAGAAGCTGGCTTCTTTATATAATGATTGGATGAGCTCATAAATGGGGTGGTGATTAGCAACAAATGGGCATTAAATGAAACTGTGGTGACTGATGGCACTTGTTATTTAAATGCACAGATATAGGCACAGAGTTAATGGAATGTCGTGACTTGTAAGGAATAGTGTGACATTCATCTTTTTTTTTTTTTGTGAGTGTGTGTGTAGTGCAGTATGTAAATATTGTAAATTCATGGATTTGAGCTTTGAATGTAAGTAATTTCACTCTTTAGTGATTTTGGAGAAACAGCATTTTGGGGAAATATTGCATAAATGCATACAGAATACTATATATCTTGATGCGTGTTTTGCCATAATACGCAATTGTTGTCAACCTTTAGACTTTTATTAACAGGAAAAGGGCTGACATATCAATGGGACTGCAAAATATCGAAATGATTGAAAAATCACAAATGTACAATTCATTGATTGTACACTCACTGAACGCATTATCATATTGTGATATTTAAGTTATTGCAGTATTGTGCAGCCTTTCACATCAGGAAAGACATTTAAGTTTGAAAGTTTGGTTGGAAAAGTTTGAAAGAAAGAGAAATGCGTTAAGAAAGAAGCTGTCTATCTGATTTAAGCGTAGTATATAGTTCCTTAAGGTCCAGAATTATCACTCTTGTTAACATAGTCTAAGCACCTCATTTTAAGTACTGCCTTCCCCTTCACAACGCCACCGCATATAGTAGGAACAGTATAAACTCTGTGAAAGCCATTATTTTCAACAGTTTATTGGGAATACATACAGCTTTACAACAGCAGTGTTTTTTGCCAAAATAGAAGACAGCCAATCCAGCCAGGTTCTAGTGTAGCTGAGTCTCAAGAATGACGTTTGGTTGACTCTCCTGAGATGCAGTTAGGTAACAAGGTGGCAAAACATCACTCACACATTTCACCCCCACAAACGCTGTCAGAACACTGGGGTCTAAGTTATCATGACTGTCACGACAGAGCTGACAACATTCACATAGAGTTAGATTTCTTCTCATCCCACCTTTTACAGTCCTGGTAAACATCTGTTTCCTCCTGCCTTAGGAAGGTGGGCATGCTTTTTCTGAGCCAAACAAGAGAGATATTATGCTTTTGCCTTGATGGAAAGCTCGCTTGGACTGATGGGGAATGTGACGCGGTCTTGTTAATTTGGGTCAGATGTAGAACTTGAACGTATTTCTCTTAAACGTATTTCTATAACAAGGAACTTGTGTCTAAGCTCTCTAGGGGCATTTTTGTGCACGGTGTGTATTTTTCCTAGCTTTTTGACATAAGCAGGGAAAATCCCTAATTATTCTTGAGCTTTGTTTAGAAGCAGCAGTCAAGACTTTTTAATGTGAGAGTCTGGTCATCTCTGTACTACATTTTTTGACATTTTCATGTAATTTCTTTCCTAATATGTGTGCTTGTGCCTATACTGTAAACCCAAACAATTGTTGTCATCATTAGTATAGTATTATATATATATA
>NW_015505275.1:1065888-1070179 GCF_001515645.1 Sinocyclocheilus grahami
TATATATATATATATATATATATATATATATATATATATATATATTCATTCATTAGAATATATACTGTATATATATATAATACTGTACTTTATAATACTATATAATGCTAAATGTGTATATGAAATATGTTGAGTTGACTACAATAAGTACACCATACAAAACAAAATTAAAGACAAACAAGCTTGGGTGTTTCATTAAAGACAGAGGAAGCTGTTTAGTCTGTTTTTCTCTGACATTGTGACAGTAGCCAACCTAATAATAATAATGCTAATGCTAAATGAAATCCTTTATAGTTAAAAAAAACGATGACTATTTTGGTGTCCAAGAAGGGGTATGTCAGAATGATTTCTTTAGCATTTAGTGTATTATTAGTCTCTTTCATTCTGTCTCACACATTTTCTCCTCAGTCCTCATATTTTCTGTTTCTGTATACACTTTTGTCACACTCTTGTGGACGTGGGCATGTCTGTTCCTCCTGTTCCTGATGGTGTCACACCAGCTGAATTGTGACGGCTCAAATACGGGTTGGAGATGTCACGCTTACTGACTGTTGTTGGTGGTAAAAATTTGCCTCTTTTCTTCCATAATCACAGATTAAGAATTAAATGGGTCTGACTGATTAAACCAATTCATCTGACGTTCACTCCGATTCCCTGTCACATATTGTATTCAAAAGCCCCATTTTGGCAGCAAACTTTAACATTAAATTTAACAGTCTACTCATCAGTCTTTGCAAACATAGTCTGTGATGCCAACTTTAAATGGTTGGGTAGGTTTACATAAACCTCCCTTAAAGGGATATTTCACCCAAAACTCCATCCTAGTCCACCTCAAGCCGTCCTAGGTGTAGATGACTTTTGTCTTTCAAACAAATACAATCGGAGTTATGTTTAAAAATGTCCTGGTTCTTCCAAGCTTTATAAATGCAGTGAATAGGGGACACGATTTTGAAGCACAAAAAAGTGCGTCCATCCATCCATCATAAAGAGTGCTCCACACGGCTCTGGGGGGTTAATAAAGGCCTTCTGAAGTGAGGCAATGCGTTTGTGTAAGAAAAATATCCATGTTTAAAACTTTAATAACCACAATCTCAGACTTCCGCTAACTGTCATACACGCATTGTGAGTGGACCAAAGGAAAAACAGTCTCCTTTTGGCTTATATCGAAATCCAGGATATTTTTTAATGTCTCCGATTGTATTCGTCTGAAAGAAGAATGTCATATACACCTAGGATAGCTTGAGGGTGATTTAATTATGGGGTAATTTTCATTTTTGCGTGATCTATCCCTTTAAATGTAGAGCATTATAATCCCAGAAAGTCCTGAAAACCCAGAAGCTACTCTCCAAACCTTGTGTCTGTCCTGCTTTCTAGCTTTTTTCCTTGCATTTGCTGAACATTGTTATAAAATGTCCTTTAGTGCATTTTGACGTGTTTATGTTCTACTTTCTTACAGATACGTCTTTCTGATGGGCCTTCAGGACCGTAATGAGAAGCTGTTTTACCGAGTCTTGACCTCAGACATAGAGAGATTCATGCCCATTGTGTACACGCCTACAGTTGGCCTAGCGTGCCAGCAGTACGGCCTTACCTTCAGGAGACCTAGGTAAGAGACTGCTGAACATAATTTAATTTGTTTTTATAGTTAAGTTCTTTCTCCTTCAACACGGTCCTTAAGCAAACACATCCATCCGACTGACAGATTTTCTTTCAGCTCTTGGCATTGTTTCTCTGCTTTTTGAATTGTTCTACAAATCGTTGAATATCTCGCCTCCAGGCAAACGAAACTGAACGCCTCTGGAAAGTTTAAACATCTGCCTGGAGAGTTGAATATACATCCTGTCATTACAGAAATCTATTGTATTATGGAATTTGGAGACTGTGCTGTCAGATTTTTTTGACTCCTTGAAGTTTATGCCAGTATAAATAAGCATAACCTTTAGTTCATTGATGAGCTGGGCATATGTTGTGAGATTGTAATCATTCTCGGCTTCCTTTGCTGGTTCAACTTGTGATTAGCAGCCATTATCACCCATTTTATCTATCAAATTATGCCTCTTTTTTTCCTTAATGCTCTACTTTGTGGAGTGAGTTAGGTCTGGACATGATCAAAAAAAAGAATGCGTTTCAAGTCTTTTCATTGTTTTCAGTGATTCATTTTGAGGGATTTCCTAGGATCCTCAAATGAGGGGAAATTTTAGAGCATTCCACACCCTCAACGTTACACAAGAGCCTTCCACAATCTCCCTGAATGCAAAGTATTTGGAAAGAATGCCTAGCAGGCTCATTACTTCTGATTTTGTGATATAGGACAGTGGTTCTTAACTGGTGGATTGCAACCCAAAAATGTGCCCCAAGTCTGTTCTGATAGGGTGGAAGGACAGCAGGGGAAAAACTAGGTAAATGCAACTAACCATATAATTGTGCATTGTTAGGATAGCGGGATGAATAGAAGTAAAATGAAGGAGAAAAGATTTCCATATCTTTTGTTGATGACTGTGTGTCCAATCAAACTACTGTGTTTTTGGTGCCAATTCATCATTCACTTGATAATATTACTAATATTTCTTAGTTTGTTTCGCATGTTAAAAAGATGAACATTCCAAAAATGAATATTCTGTTAATCTGTCGTCATTTACTCACCCTTGTTGTCCCAAACCTTTACTTTGCACACATATATATATGCTGTTACACAGCATTTGAACTGTATTTATGAAAATCATTTTTAAGTTTAAGAACTGTTTCAACATTGCATCAACTACTGATGAACACATTCATTTTTATTTGAATGATCACTCAGTAGGTTATTGAACCATGTACTACTGTGTCTTTGGAAGGCTTTTGTCTTTGTCTTTGTCTTTGTCTTTGTCTCAAACACATTAAAATGCACAAATTCACATTATTATTATTTTTTTCTTTGTAATGCATGGATTCCTGAACTTTTTTGTCATCTGAACCTCTTTCAACTAATATCTTAAGTACCCCTGAGACTTTAAAATAAATATTTTAATAATTAAGTACAGCATTTGCATGTTCACGGTTCTCTGACATTGCTTAATGGTCACGTGACCTGCAGGTAAACATAAAATATTTAGTCTTTTTTTAGTAAGTGTTTCGTTTTGATTGTTGCTACTTTAAAATTATTTATTTTGATTTTACATTTTTATGATTTAATTAATTATTAGCTTTTCATTAAACTTACAAACCCACTGCAGTTCCTTTACAAACCCCAGTTTGGGAAACCTTGACATAATGTAACGTTTAATGCACGTTGGCCTGGTTTCACAGACAGGGCTTAGACTAAACCAGGATTAGGCTATAGTTCAATTAGGATATTTAAGTAATTTTTTTATAAATGTGCCTTACAACAAACACATTAAAATGCACAAATTCACATTATTATTATTTTTTTCTTTGTAATGCATGGATTCCTGAACTTTTTTGTCATCTGAACCTCTTTCAGCTAATATCTTAAGTACCCCTGAGACTTTAAAATAAATATTTTAATAATTAAGTACAGCATTTACATGTTCACGGTTCTCTGACATTGCTTAATGGTCACGTGACCTGCAGGTAAACATAAAATATTTCGTCTTTTTTTAGTAAGTGTTTCGTTTTGATTGTTGCTACTTTAAAATTATTTATTTTGATTTTACATTTTTATGATTTAATTAATTATTAGCTTTTCATTAAACTTACAAACCCACTGCAGTTCCTTTACAAACCCCAGTTTGGGAAACCTTGACATAATGTAACGTTTAATGCACGTTGGCCTGGTTTCACAGACAGGGCTTAGACTAAACCAGGATTAGGCTATAGTTCAATTAGGATATTTAAGTAATTTTTTTATAAATGTGCCTTACAAAAAAACATTACTGGTGTCCCTCTTGGGACAAAACAAAGGCATTGATATATTTTAAGATCAATCAGTGCAAGTTTCTTTCAGTTGAAACAGCTCAAACTGTTAGTCTGGGACTAGGCTTAAGCCTATTGTCTTACTTAAATTAATGTGATAAACGAGTTAGATCTAAAAGTAATCAGAAAATAGTCTGATTATACAGTATTACATAAAAATGTGTAATGTAATGGATTACGTTACTAATTACAATTTTTGTCATGTAATTTGGAATCAGTAATGGATTACAATTTGTAAGTAATCTACCCAGCTCTGTGTGTGTGTGTGTGTGTATATATATATATACAGTGGGTACGGAAAGTATTCAGACCCCCTTAAATTTTTCACTCTTTGTTATATTGCAGCCATTTGCTAAAATCATTTAAGTTCATTTTT
>NW_015505275.1:1070495-1081363 GCF_001515645.1 Sinocyclocheilus grahami
TATATATATATATTTTAGTGCTGTCAAACGATTAATCGCGATTAATTGCATACAAAATAAAAGTTTTTGTTTGCATAATATATGTCAGTGTTCTGTGTATATTTATTATGTATATATAAATACACACACATACAGTATATATTTTGAAAATATTTACATGTAGTTACATGTTTATATTTGTATTCATATAATTTATATTCTAAATAAATATATTTAATATATAAACAACATATTTTTCTGAAATATATACATGCATGTGTCTGTATTTATATACATAATAAATATACACAGCATACATACATATACTATGTAAAAAAAAACTTTTATTTTGGAAGTGATTAATCATGATTAATCATTTGAAATATACAGCACTAATATATATACACACACACACACACACACACACACACACATATACGTATATATGTACACCCCCTTGTTTTAAATATTGCTCACTTTAAACAGAAAACAAACAAGTGATTTGATTCTTCTCTTTGGAGCAAATCTCTTTTTTGTATGTACACTGACACAAATGTCCCCAAAGACTCCCTCATGGGTGTTAAACGTGTCACCACCAGGTTGGAGCAACAATCTCAAATTAGGGCGCTAATCACAACAATGTGAAATGTGAGGTGCTGCTGGGCATTATTGCCTTGAATCTCACACTCAGACAAAAGACTGCAGCAGTGTGTTCCAGTTACATTTTACATTAAGTGCTCATTCAGGCATTTTACAGGTATTAACTGAATGTTAATAAGAATATATTGAGAAAGTCTTTCAGAGAATTAATGGACTGGGGGGAAAAGTACAGGTAAATTAATTTGCATTGTATTTAACAGAAACAGAAATAACAACAAGACAACATACTGCATAACAAATAACTAAAGACAACATACTGCATAATAAACCAGTTTCTTATCACTCAGGATAACCAGACTTTACAAAAGCTTGTTGAAATTTACCATGCCAGCTTTCCTGTGTGTGTCCAGAAGGGTTCATAACAAATCTTTGAACCCAACATAGTGGCTCAGTGTGAGTTGACCTTCTGCAGTGATGGTTTAAAGAGATATTCTTGCTGACCCTTTTGTCCCACCATTGATCTTCTAGTGAACAGAACAGACTAAAGAATTTCTAATTTCTGAGGGTGAACTTTCTGGTTAAATGTCAGAGGTGTTGTCTGGGAATGTTGACAAATAGGTATGAATGGCCTTTCCGTGACCTCTCGACTAAGTTGCTAACTAAATGCAAATTAATGAACGTTTTTAGTGTATTACTAAGTTTAAAAAATAATATTTTAAAGAGATCTTTCTACAGCTGCATCATTATGGATTTGGAATTTTTTTTTTAAACTCATGTTGTCTCATAGTTAAGATCATTTTGGCTAGATTCTGAGTAAGAGAGGTTTGTAGTTGCAGCTCCAAAGGTCAAAACCGCAGTTGTCTAATTGCTTAGGTGTAAAACACAGTCTAATTACAGTAGTTTATTGACCTGTTTAGAAAGGCAACATGAATTAAGTGTGTGGTCAGAGATCTTTCCTGTTATTATTCCTCAGGTAATGACAGAGAGATTTCTTATGGGACTTGTCATTTATGCAGAATATAGGGTGGACGTGTCTCCTTAAACTTTGTGGCCCCCATAAAGAGGTTTAAAACTTGCACTCTTTCATTTGGCCCACACACACACACACACACACACACACACACACACACACACTAAGATCAGATCGATGAGCATCTAGGACTTTAGAAAATCCCTTTCCCTTCATTTACACCCTGTTTTGAGAGAGCAGTTGTATCTTTTCACAGGAATCGCGTTGAGCAGTTGATTACTGGGTTCTGGAAAGCCATCAGTTTAAGATGTATTCTTGCATTTAAAAAAATGGGAATAAAGTTTGGAATTACAAGGATTTGACTAACAATATGGCAAAACATTTGGGATTAATTCTCTTGCTGATTTTGTGGACATTGTGAAACAGTTTGGAGCTATAGGCTTGGTGGGGTATAAAAATCACATCCAGAGTAAACACGCGGCTGTAGGTTGTGTAAAGTTTAATTTCTCTCTCGGTTCCATGTGATATACAGGTGCATCTCAATAAATTAGAATGTCGTGGAAAAGTTCATTTATTTCAGTAATTCAACTGATTGTTTCTTTATATGATGAGATATTGATCAGAGGGTAAAAAAAAGCTTCTTATGAGACTTCTATGTTATAAGAATTTTTTTTTCTTGTAGAGAACTGTTTTGAGCAGCTGAAATGGTACAAGTCTGCTGTGGTGACTTTGTAGGAATTTAAAAATTTTTTTTTTATACAGAATTATTAAAATGTGCTGCATGTTGTGCTGCAATCCTGTGGTTCTTGTACCAGAAATTGAAATTCAGGCTGCAGGACATACTAAATTTAGGCATGATTAATTAATTTAGCATGAAATGAATAAACGTCTTGTACAATGGCCCCAAAACATTTAAAATATATATAAATATATTAAAAATGCAGTAAAATTATTTAAAACAACTGTTTTTCTAGTTTAAGATATTATAAAATATAATTTTATAATATTAAATAATATTTTTTTATAATCCTGTGGTGGCAAAGCTAAATTTTCAGCAGCCACTACAGAGTTGCATGATCCTTCAGAAATCATTCTAATATACTGATTTGGTGTTCAGGAATTGTTTATTATAATATAATTGTTTATATTTTCTTAATATTATCAATGTTGAAAACTGTTTAATATATATTTTTGATATTATTTATTTTTTTAAACTGAGAATTCAAAAGAAAAGCATTTATTAGACATAAAAATATGTCTAATAAACATTAATTTGTAACATTATACTTGCTTTTATTGTCGATTTTTGATCAATTTAATGCATCCCTGTTGAATAAAATTATTAATTTCTTTTAAAAAATATCATAGTGACCCCAGACATCTGAATGTCAGTGTAAGTGTTCAAACATAATGTTTTTTTTTTTTTTGGAGGCAACATTTTTAAATATGAAGTTGCGTTGTTTAGAGTGTACTATAGCTTTCAGTGTACACCAGACCTCTTGAAGATGCATTTGAGCTATACATCCCTTTATAGTCCTAAAAGGATTTGAGGAACCCCCTCTCCAAGGGAGCGTCAAGGCATCTGACACAGTGACTCTCACATAATGTACAAATACACTGTTCTGACCTCAAGGTTAACAATGCACATTTACCAGGTTTTAGTGTCAGCTCTTATAAAGGGGGCAATAAAGTATATCACACAGAGAAAAACAGGTGTTGTACACGCAAATAATGTTGTAATAATTATTTGCATTTTTATATACTCTTAAACCTGTGGTCTTCAGTCTCAGAGGCCAAAAAAAATCACAGTCCAGATGTTTTATTTTAGGTTAGCTGTTGATCCAGATGTGTTAGTCTGGGTCCATGCCAATTTTTTTTTTTTTTAATTTTTGGAGGTTTTAATTACCAGTCACCTTGGCAAGAAGCTTTTGCTTATTGGGTGGGTGGATTCTGAAAAGACATTGAAAACATCTTCATTTTAAAGTAGTGTAGCAAATTTAAGCAGTGTTTAGCAAAACATAAATCTTGCATAACAAGCAATCTGTAATAACATTTGTTAGAGGTCTTAGCCATGTGCACCATTATTTGTCAGTGATGAGAATATTTTGATAATGTTATGAAAGCATTTTCACCTGTTTTGCAGAGATAAGACATTATACCATGATCTATGCTTAACAAATCTCATAATGCTTGTTGTCTGTTGTTTTAAGATTATATAGGAATGCATGAGGCTTGGATTTAGTGTCATTGTGCAATTATTGTTTTGTTTTGATTGTTTTTTCCATGGAAAAGCTCATGAAAGCACAGTTCAGTTGGATGAAATTGGTAAATATGAAAGAAAAGTTAACTTAAATGTTCAGAATTTATGGCTGGAAGATATTAAAAGAATATTTTACCCAAAAATGAACATCCTGCAATTAATTTACTCAACCTACGAGTCAAATGAATTGGACTGAATGAATCGTTTACAAACTAGACTAGTCCAGTTCCCAGAATTATCAGTGAATGTCAACTTAAATACTGTTCTTTCAGTTCCAGGTGCACTTGCTGAATATATTACTTTTAGAGTCCTTTCATTGTAACTGCATGGAAAAACCCCAGCATATTATTACAAATGTCAATTTATTACAAAGAACGTCATACAATAATGAATTCATTTTGGACAAACTTTAATCTCTTTAAACCTAGTGTGCAGGGAAAAAAACTCCTTATATGAAGTTTAGTACTAAGTCAAGCTCCAGACTCCGGTCTGCCTGTACTGTTTCTCTGAAATGAAGCGAAGTAGGGAAGTCACAGCACAAAGTCTTTGGCCTGACCGTAAAGAGATCTTTTAATAGTTTGGGAATGAATTGAAGATGCCAGAGTGTGTTTAATAAGAGCTTGTGAAACACTATGCAGCATGCTAGGATTTTCTCAAGTGGAGGAAAGAGCTCTCTTTTGCAGGCTCTCTTGCAGTGCAGAACACTATTGCAGCATTTTATAACTAACTCTGTGTGGTGTCATATTTAAAAAAGGCCCTGTCCAATAGGTCACTGTGCTGACGCGTCTACATTTAATTTTAGTGCCTTATTATTTTATCAGCTGCAATAAGTCCAACAACTCCTGTGGGAAAGCAGAATCTCACTCTGAACAGACTTTAAATGTTATTTAGTTAAATAAATAAGCCTGTGGGCAATTTTGTCCTCCTTGAAACTGTGGGAAAGTAACCTTTAGGGACAAAAACTCAGACGTTCTTCAGCTCATTAATCTCCACTTGTCATGTTGCTCATTTTCTTTTTAGCAAATCTGTTGACGTTTGGTTCCGGATGCAAACTCATAAATAATTATGTGTAACAGGACATTTTAAATTCAGAATTATCTTTCCGTCTAATGTGGATAGAACCCAAAACTGTTTGTAGATGTGAAAACCACACATATAGGTAAGACTCGTGACCTTAAAAACCTGTAAAATTGTATGGGACATTAATAAAGCATTCATGTTTCCTGTAAGTGCATTTAGTCTTGGAGTTTTATAACTTCGAAGTCATCGAGAGGTTGCACATCACTCCAGTACTTCAAAAAGGGTGACGTGCAAAATTGCTGAATAATTTGTATCTCAGGATGGTAATCACATTTAATGAGGACACAAAAAGCATGACAGGCATTTCAGCAAAAATTCTGTGTCAATTTACCTCTCCATTTGTCAATATAATTGGGAGTTCCACATCTCCATGGCGTCAAAATTTTGGAGAAATGTGAACATCATGGACCACCATGCCATGCTAGCAGTGAATGGATAATTCGACTGCGTATGGCAAACTCTTTAGCTGTTATTTGATATTTACAATGGTTTTTAAGATTTTTGTGTTGCTCTACTGTGATTATGAAATCTTTTTTTATATGCAGTGCACCTTGCCCATGCATGTTGTTTGAATAGACCTTTTCTTTGAATATTCATTCTCATTAGACACATAAACACAGCTGTTCAAGATGATTCGGATACTTTGCTTAGGGGAAATTGGCAGTAATCATCGCACTATAGCAGAGATTCAATGGGCACCGTGGGTGCAGCACACCCACAGTCAACAGAGAAGGCTTTGGAATATATTGTTGATGTATTTGTTTGGAAAAACCTTTACCTAAATAAACATGTCATGAACAATTTAGGGTGTTTTTAAAATTTTCTGTTTGATTGTAGGATTTGTCCACTTTGCACCTAACCCAAGCCTTCTCACTTGTACCCACATGCCAAAAGTGAAGATGCATGATTGAATCCGATGTAAAATGGAGTGGGGAATGTCTAGTGGCATTTTTAAACCCCTTAAAGAACAAACCATGAATGATCACAATTGTGTCCTGACACTGAACCTGGTTTAAGGAGACTGTCCATGCACTTACTGTATCTTTCTTCAGATAAAAATGTCAGGTAAATGACATCTTCGTAAATGTTTCTTATAAGTTTATGGAAAATTTGACTAGCTCTGCGTGACTCCATTGCGATATAATTGGTGATGACGGTTAAGAATGTTGTGACAGATCGCTGTAGCACCTCAGTTCAAGCAGCATAAACTTTTTATTTATGTATTTATGTATTTTTATTTTTTTAATCTCTGTAGGAGTCAAAGTTTAGATAATCTTAATCTATTTTGAGTATGATGTATTTTTTTGTTTTCCACTAAATTATCAAATCTTGTATATTGTACTATTTCACATGAACCTTACATTAACCTTCTGTTGAAATGGGGTCCGATGAGACATGTGAATCACATTAACAGTGATTTGTGTACAGTTGTCCCACAAGACACTGTTATATTTTACATGCTTGTAGAAAATGCAGCCCACATTCATCTATAAAATATAGCAAATCTGTACAATCCATAAATCATAGTCACACAAGCAATATTTAATTATGCTGTAACTTTGCCTTTTATATCATTTCCAAGGCTCTCTGAATTAACTTTCCTTAAAAGAGTCTCTGTGTGGTCAGACACAGCTAATACTATTTTCATATGGGATGTTAGTGCAGCTTTGGCCTTTGTTGCAGAGTAGAAGTCATCTTGTGGCACAATGAGCCATTTACGTTATTTTGATGTTGCCTTTTAAGCATGTCAGCTGTTTCATAGCCAACGTTATGCCAAAACGCAACAATTCCTGCATGGTAATTGATGGAAAAATGGAGCATGGCTGTAATTTATCTGTCCTTTTTACTTTGACTGCAGAGGGCTTATTCCATTAGCATTATGTGTGTGTGTGTTTCACTGTTATGTAAGCTTGGGTAATTTGACTCTTCTGGCTGTCTGGATGACGGGTTGAGGAACTGTCTGTGACTCCCACAAATATAGACGGGCAGCCCCCTCTGACCCACAGACATTCAAATGCATCTGATTTGCACCACGTTTTATTGAAGGAGGAAGGCCAGTACCATCTGCACACACTTTAATCATTGTATTTATTCCTTTCTAGCAGTCATTTTTTCATCTAAAAGCCCTCAGCTGTGTCTGGACTGCTCATATTGAGAGCAACGCAAACCTCAGACTAGCGCTCGAGGTCTGACGATGATGGTCTGGGATTATAATTCTCTGATTTCAGGAGCTGAAATGGCTTTGCACTTTGCACAGACTTTAAGGAAAAGGGTGGTGGGTTCAGAGAGATGGACTTCTCATGCAATACGCATTTCTTACTGGAAAAGAGGAAAGTTTGACTGCCGTCGGCGGCTGGGTGGAGAGGAGTCTATTGTTGCTGCTAGTGGCCCGCATAGAGCAGAGGAGAGGGAGTTGGAAAGAACGGATGGTGTGTTTGTCCAGCTGATTCTTCGTTTTTCATCTGCGTCCCCCCATCTTGTTCCAGCCAAGCACTTTTCCATCCCTCAGAGCACACGCACGCCCTTGCACACTCCCACACAGCGCTCTCACAGATTTTAGGCTCTCTGTTTTATTGTTAGTGGATTGTGTCCCCACAATGACGTTTGAAGCAAGATGATGTTTGCAGAACTTACATTTTTCACCATGTGCTCTGGGCACATTTCCATTTGCCAACTCGGTAAATATCACAGGGGGTTCATAAAGATGGAACTTAAATCTGCCCTTCCTTTCAAAGACCAGATGCCCAGTGCTGTGCATAATAATCAGCTAAGACCATCCCTTAGGAAAATTAACCATGGTTTTAATGTAGTAAAAGTGTAGCAACCATGATTCCCCTTCAGGAACTCGAGCTGCGTCTAAGTTGCTTTGGGAACGCCCTTGCGTGACCGCGTTCTGAAGCACGTGTCAAATCCGTCCAATGGAGCAGCGAGACGTCACCAGCGGGGCGACGCAAACACCAGAAAGCATAAAAGCGCATCCAGCAGAGCGCAAACCAGCTTCTGCTCTTCAGTAGCGCTCTGTGTATGTGTCTGTCTATTTACTGTTGTCTATCCGCACAAACACTCATATATATAAAACAATGAGAAAGTCTATGGCGAGCGAACGGCATTACAAACGCTGTGTTTCTCCCTGCCCACGATATCTGGCGGCGGGGGATACACACGATTTGTGTGTCGTTTGTTTAGGAGCGGAGCATGCATGGTCAGCTTTCGAGCAGCTGATTGTCATCACTGCAAGTTACTCTCGCTGCGTATGCTCCGCTCTCGCCTGGCTGCGTTTGATGATAGCGGCCAGGCTCGCGATCCCGCTGGCAGTGGTCCCGCTGTTGCCGAGGCACAGAGCAGACTGTTGTCGTGGGGATCGCGGGTGGATTTAGCGGAGGGATCCGAGACGGGCTCGTCCTTTTCTCGGTCCTCATCCGCTAGATCAGCGGCTCTCTCTCACGGTTCGGAAGCCCGCGCTTTCTGCGGAGAGAGCCAGACGCTTCATCTATCTTCCTCCGAGGAGGTGGATGTGACGAGTGTCGAGACAGAGGAGACTGTGGACTCGCCACCACAGTCCCTCGCGTATGAGGTGTGATTCGTGATTATGGGGTGTGTTTCGCGCCAAAATAAAATATCGTTTGGCCAGCCTAGAAACAGGACGCTCGTTCTAAAAATAATTAGACGAGCATGTTCTGAATCCAGATCACAGCCTTCACGACGGGCGGGGGCCTTCCGTTTTCCCCGATCTCCATGCTGAGGTGTCAAGATCGTGGGAGAAACCGTACTCATTCCATATTACAGCCCCACAGTCTTGGATTATTCAAAAGAACATCGTGGGGCTGAATGATAAGGTACATGGGGCGATGCCAGTGGTGGAGCAGACGCTTGCGAGCTATCTCTCCCCATCCTCAGCATCGTCCCTGAAGGCCCCGAAGCTTCCCACCAGGCCTGTTAGGCTTACATCGAGTCTGGTTGGGAAAGCTTATACGGCGGTAGGTCAGGCTGGTGCATGTTTGCACACCATGGCGGTGTTACAAGCATACCAGGCTGACCTGCTCAGGGGTGGGGCTGCTGAGCGGCAGCAGCCCAAGCCATCAAGCTCCTCATATCGCCAGTCTCAAAAACAGAGCGTTGCAACCCGCACCCCTCCACAGAAAGATCGGGGGTCGGGGCGGGCGATGCTCTCAGTTGGGGTCTTCTAGACCGAAAACGGAGCTGCGGACCGTTATTTGTCTAAGAGGACCTCAGCGAAATGGTCCTACCATTGTCAGGTCCCTGAGGGCAGCCCACCTGGAGAGGAAAGGATAACACCTCAGTATACGGTGCCCAATCCTCCTCAGTGCCCTCACGGAGGCTTATTGATACCCCTGCCACCCTCGGTGCTTCAGGGCTCAGTGAGCTCCGACGAGCGAAAATCACAGCTGCCACCCGGCAACGGTACGGCACGGGAGAGCTCGCCCCCTCAACTGAGGGTGCTACAGCAGTCGGGTCGGTTGTTCCCTCAGTGCTGCCACCTCGGTGCTTAAGGGCTCAGTGAGCTCCGACGAGCGAAATTCCCAGCTGGAATTCAAGTGAGGGTGCTACAGCAGTCAGGTTGATCGTTCCCTGCCGGTCATCCGCTTCAGGGCACCGAACAGGCTCTTCTAATAATACCAGAGGCCAGCCTCGAGAGGCTGGTTCCCTTAGTAGATTTTCTGGTAGCATGGAAACTTCTACCAAATATCTCAAAATGGGTCCTGCAGATCGTAGAGAAAGGTTACAGAATCCAGTTCGGTTCTCGTCCGCCTCGTTTCAACGGGGTCATCCCCACACTAGTGGGCCCCCGAGCAGGCTCTGGTAATGGAACAAGAAGTAGATACTCTCTTGAGGAAGGGGGCCATAGAACGTGTTCCTCCTCTCGAAAGAGCGTCCGGGTTCTACAGCCATTACTTCATCGTTCCGAAGAAGGATGGAGGGGTTGCGTCGGATCTTAGATCTCCGTCTTCTGAACCGCGCTATCAAACGGCTTCGGTTCAAGATGCTCACTATCAAGCAGATAGTATCTCAACCTTTTGGCCTGCTGTACATGAGACCCTTGCAGTGGTGGCTCAGAACCAAAGGATTTTCCCCGAGGGGGAATCCGCTTTGCATGATCAAGGTCACGCGGCGATGCTTACGTGCCTTAGACATGTGGAAGAAACGTTGGTTCCTGGTTCAAGGCCCGACGTTAGGGGCTCCTTGTCGTTGCGTAATGCTAACGACGGATGCCTCTCTCACGGGCTGGGGAGCGGTCATGAGCGGTCATCACTTACCACGCCCTTCTGGGTGGTCAATCATTGGGAAGACACCCATTCGTCACTCATTTCCTCTGTGGCACCCTGAGGCTGAGGCCGGTACAGCGCACCAAGGTGCCCTCATGGGACCTGGCTGTGGTTCTGGAGGGCTTATGCAATGCCCCCTTTGAACCCATAGAAGAAGTTCTACTGGTGAAGGACGCGATAGAACCGGTTCCTCCAGCCGATATGAGGTTGGGGTTTTACAGACCTTACTTCATTGTACCCAAGAAAGGCGGTGGGTTGAGACAGATCTTGGATCTGCGCGTCTTGAACTGGGCCCTTCACAGGCTCCCGTTCAAGATGCTCACGCAGAAATGCATCTTCAGGTGTATCCGTCCCCAAGATTGGTTCGCAGAGATCGACCTGAGGGACGCATACTTCCATGTCTCGATCCTTCCACGCCACAGGCCATTTCTGCGGTTCGTGTTCGAGGGGCGGGCATACCAGTACAAGGTCCTGCCCTTCGGGCTGTCCCTGTCGCCCCATGTCTTCACGAAACTTACGGAGGCAGCCCTTGTTCCCATGAGAGAACAGGGTATTCACATTCTCAACTACCTCGACGATTGGCTCATACTCGCTCAGTCTCAGGATCAGTTGTGCGAACACAGGGATTTGGTACTTTCACACCTCAGCCTGTTGGGCCTTCGGGTCAACTGGGAAAAGAGCAAACTCTCCCCGA
>NW_015505275.1:1081703-1082020 GCF_001515645.1 Sinocyclocheilus grahami
CAAGAGGTAGTCGACACCATCACTTCAGCGAGAGCACCGTCTACGAGACACGCCTACGCTTTGAAGTGGAACCTGTTCGTTGAGTGGTGTTCTTCTCGCTGAGAAGACACCCGAAGATGCCCGATCGGAGTTGTGCTGTCCTTTTTGGAGCAAGGGTTGGAGCGAAGGTTGTTTCCCTCCACCCTTAAACTTTATGTCGCTGCAATTGCTGCTAACCACGACCCCGTAGAAGGGAGGTCGCTGGGGAAGCATGACCTGGTCATCAGGTTCCTTAAGGGGGCGAGAAGGTTAAACCCTCCACGGCCCCCCTCTATACC
>NW_015505275.1:1082043-1082643 GCF_001515645.1 Sinocyclocheilus grahami
TGCTCCTGCTGGCATTGGCCTCCATCAAGAGGGTAGGGGACCTGCATGCATTTTCGGTCAACGATTCGTGCCTAGAGTTCGGGCCGGCTGATTCCCAGGTAACCCTGAGGCCCCCGGCCTGGCTATGTGCCCAAGGTTCCCGCTACCTCCTTCAGGGATCATGTGGTGAACCTCCAAGCGCTGCCCTCGGAGGAGGCAGACCCAGCCCTAGTTTTGCTCTGTCCCGTCCGAGCCTTAAGGTGCTACGTTGACCGGACGCAAAGCTTCAGGACCTCAGACCAGCTCTTTGTCTGTCACAGAGGCCGGCAGAAGGGGAATGCCATCTCTATGCAGAGGATGGCCCACTGGATAGTGGATGCCATCACCCTGGCTTATCAGGCACAGGGTGTGCCCTGCCCGTTCAGGTTGCGAGCTCACTCAACCAAAAGTGTTGCATCCTCCTGGGCGCTGTCTCGTGGCTCCTCGCTGGCGGATATTTGTAGGGCTGCAGGCTGGGCGACCCCTAACACGTTCGCTAGATTCTATAGCCTTCGTGTGGAGCCAGTATCCTCCTGTGTTCTCACCTCAAACGGGTAGAAGCACTGAGAGGCCCCGGCTTCG
>NW_015505275.1:1082676-1091006 GCF_001515645.1 Sinocyclocheilus grahami
GCAATAATCGCATGCCAATGTGCATTGGCTCGTTTAGTTTACACTCGAAGTAGATTGGTCTCACTAAGCGAGATCCCAATTCGTCGGTCATCCGACGTGACGTCTCTGTTCCCTCCTTCAGGGAACGAGGGTTACCATACGTAACCGAGACGTTTTTTTGTTTAATTTGTAGTAAAACCATGGTTAATTTTCATAAGGGATGTGTGTGGAATTTTTCGTACCTCCTCTCCTCTCCTCTCCTCTCCTCTCCTCTCCTCCATACACTACTTTCCACTCAGATGAACTTTCTGTCCTGTAATTATCTCATAGATCAGGATTAGGAAGGAGTCTGTGTCAAGAAACCAGTAACCACATGCTGAAAGTATTGTATTGCCAGTGTTCTTTGGGGCCAGAAATTGGTCAAATCCAACCACGTAATTTAAACTCATGTCCCATTCCTATCGCTGTCCTTTATCATCACATGTTTCTTTTTCTATATTTATTTAAACCAGATCTCCATGGGATTGTTCTGTCCTTGGGATAGTTGATAGTTGAATTTCACCAATTTATTTTGGGATATTAATATATACTGATTAATATTATTAACATTATTTAGATTTTTCTATTTTAGATTTATGTATATGTATTTAGTGTATTTATATGCATTAATTTTAGTAGCTTTTTAAGATTTTTAAAAATGTAAATATGATTGTTTTGTACATTATATATATACAGTGGGGAAAAAAAGTATTTAGTCAGCCACCAATTGTGCAAGTTCTCCCACTTAAAAAGATGAGAGAGGCCTGTAATTTTCATCATAGGTATACCTCAACTATGAGAGACAAAATGAGAAAAAAAAATCCAGAAAATCACATTGTAGGATTTTTAAAGAATTTATTTGAGTCTACAGCTTTTAAATTACTTTGAGTGTAGGATTTCCCATAGGAAATCTATGAGAGCTGAACGTTTTGGGTATATAATTGATGAGGATGATGGGAATACATGGGAATAAATTTGCATTTAAAAATCATGTGTGAATAAATGAATTTGGTTAGACTGATCCCAGATCCCATGCTGCAAAAGTGTCACAGTATGCCTGGAACTTGTTCCGTGAAGTTATATGTCATATTGATGCATACTCCGAAACATGAAGCATTTATAACTTTAGTACACTCAACAATGGATTAGTTTCAGGAACAAAGTCAAAGCATTCAAACCAGATTTGAAGGTTTCTCTTTGCAACCTATGTGATTTACACTGTTAGAAAAAAAATTAAAGATCTCACTTTATAAGGGTGCTGGAGGCAAACTATGGTAAATTGTGAAATTCTGATGTTTTGTATTTGTGAATACATTTCAGAGAACAGTAAAAAACCTTTGTCAGTGTTGCAGAAGTTGGAAAATGATTGTGATACAGTGAAAATAAGCTTTCAGAGCTGATTGCATTTGGCTTCTTTGTGGCTTCTACAAAGGTCATCTTCGCTTTAATGTCGCATGACCCTTTGTTGTCTCCCTCCACTGATTAATAATTTTTAGATCTTATATCAGAGCATTTGTCTTTCTCACTGCTGTATTTTTTCAAGTGACTTTTAGAAGAACAAATTAATTGCTGCAGAATAGAGCTGGCACTTATTAATGTTAATGTTAAATGAGGGAGTCTCTATTATGAATCTGCTCAGAAAGGACTTCCTCATTTAATTAGTTGGATGTCTAGAATTTGAATTTTTCATATCATGCCAGACTAGTGTTGTCCAAAATTTAATTTAATTTAGTCTGTAACACTACCAGTGAAATTCTTTGTACCAGTTTTGGTACCATAACAAATCCTTGTTGAAACTATTTACCTGTTAAGTGAAGTTAAGCGAAAAGTTAGTAATAAAATGAAGAACAATGAATCACGTTACACATTACATTGTGGCAGGTACATTAGTTTTAATTCCCAAGACTTAAAGCACAGATATGATGTGACATACATTTTTTGTGGTCCGTCAGTTGCTATGCTTACTTATTTTTATCACAGTTTCAGGTTCAACCCACATTTAATAGAGTTGTCAAGTGGACAGTGCATTCATGCACTTAAAAGAAATGCTCAGTTCTTCAATAACACGAGTTTGAGCCATCTATCAGTGGGTACCAAGTTGATGTCAGACATAATGCGGGGGACGTTTTCCAGGTTGTCTGTGTATGGTCCAAAACAGTGAAAAGATCTGTTGTGGTTGTGGTTTTCCCCTCGTCATGCATAAGATGATTCACTGTGGAAGAGAACATCATAGAACAGTCAAAACCTGGGAGACTTTAGTTTTAAGTGTTTTTGAGAGGGAAACAGGTTTCCAAGGCATCATAACATCATTTGCAATGATGTTAAACAAATTTGCAAGAACTTGAGACATAACTAAGCAAAATTCTGATGAAAACTATGCTTATTTCCCAGAATAATTGGAATCATACGCTGGAAAAAAAGGGGGTAGATATGAATTAAATTACTTGCAAGTTGCAACCACTCCTTTAGATGCCCTTTTAATGCTTATGACCAACAGCTGAACCACATGCACAGAACTATTGGATATAGGCAGCAAAGAGCGTATATTTAAAATCCTTTTAACTGTCCTTTAACTTTTGGATCTGAGGAAGATAATGGTCACCAGTTGTGAGGCTTTTATTGGATACATTCAAGCAAGGATTTCACAATACTGCAACACAAATTAATGATAAAATCTGCATTATCCATTTCATCTATTATACTTTTACATTTGTTTACTGAAGCTTTAGCAGATATTTCATCATGTTGCTTGGAGATGAATGGCTTCTAAAGAATTCTGTGTCAGAGGAGCATCCGATGTGAATTATGTTTGTGTTTCGAGCATGATCCCTGCTCCCAGGCGTGTGCTTTTCATTTGACCGTGGGTCAGCTACTGAGGACGAGGTCTTATGTGCCATTCTGCTGTACTGGAATTTAGCAACATCTTGTTGATGCCTAAAATTATGTCTAAACTTTATTCCTGGAGTCATATGCTTTATACCAATCTTCAGATTTCCTGTCATTACCTGAGTTCTTCCTGTCAAAAGATGGTCTCCATTGTGTCTTCTTTAAGCAGGATTCTTGGACTCTTATCTAGTCCACCTGGTGAAGTCTAATTTCAAGATTCTTCCAGATGTAAGAATGATTTGTTTTTTATGGATTCTGTGAACTCAGGCTGACTGAGAGATTGGAAGTTTTCCATGAAGCCGTGGGTGGAAGGAAGAAAGATCTACAGTAGGTGTATGTCGTCAAGATACCTTTGAGTTCAAGATGAAGGATGTCCCAGGAGTCCTGCTCATCCAGCTATGCTCAGTGGATCTCATGAGACCAGAAAATAAAAACTGTAGAGAAAAAGAGCGGTCAAGAGTGAGAGCTTGAACGACAGAGAGAATCTTTGCAAGTCCAAGAACATGTGAAATGCCACTGTGAAGTGCATTTGTTTTTAGCTACTGCATCTTCTGACACTAAAGTCTATGTAAAACAAAACTAAGCAATATTGTTATTTGCATATTTATTCATCCAGTAATTTTCAACGGTTCACACCTCTTTTCTCTACAAGCATTATCAACCAAGAGACGCCACACACCAAGATCAAACACTATTCATAGACCAAACATAAAACTGTTCAAACACATGCCACATCTGAGCAAATCTTACATTAATTATGTATGGATCAGAAAATCTCAGAGTCAGAGTTTGTTCATCTGCATGAATCGGTGAAGTATAACCTCTACTTAAACATGATCCCTGCCACCTTCAACAAACATGATTTTCCAGACTTAATAAACACTGCTGGTGTGATTGGTAGACCAGTGTAGCCATGCTCAACCAATAAAGGCTTTTGGGTGAAAGTGGTTTGTTCTTTCTTTCTTTTTGCATTTTTAGTGCAAAGTGTAGTGACAAAATCATTGATCCTACACTCCAAATTCAATCACAAGTGGTCACGGGATCTGCATTTGAGAAGCATTTTTTGAGAAATTGTTCTCAGCCCAGGGAATGAAGCTGTTGATTTGTTTTTGGTCAGAAGGTTATGGGTGGACATAAAAAACCTCCTTATTATTAGCACATGTGGGGCTGATAGAATGCTCCATTTGGAGGTTGATTAGAATTGATTCATTCTTGTTCACTGCAAGACTGATGATACTGATTATAAAGTTTTGTATGCTCAAAAGAATAATTATCTGTGTTCTTGATTACAATCTGTCATCTCGTTATTTTTTAACTGCTTTTATTTTATTTTTATTCAGGGCTGTTTTCTTGAGGAGGCCATGCTATCTCAAAAATCTGGATGTGAAAATAATTGAGTAGAGAAATAAAGCAAAGCAGTCGTGTGAAATTGAATGAGATTATATATAATTAACCTTTTCTATAGCAACTGTTGCGAATCATCATCAGAGTCGGGATCCATTTGCAGCGTTTTTATTGCGTAAACAGACAAGACAGGGTCAATCACCAGTAGATACAATAGCGAGGGCTAGGCTGAGACAGAACGTGGGACGGGCAGGAGGTCGATAGAAGAACAATCCAAGTCGGGGCAGGCAGAGACAGATCAGAATACCATAAACAGTCCAAGGTCAAACGAACAGGCAAGATACAGGGTAAACATTCAGAAGTGACAGCCGGGGCAAATCAAGACTTCGCAGTGAGTAGCTGAGAGTGTTTGGCTTATATGTGTGTGTGAGTGATTCAGTGCAGGTGTGTGCGTGTAATCAGTCCCAGGTATGAGGCATGATGGGAACTGGAGTCCGAATGGATAAAGTTAATATTCAGGAGAGAGTTCCCTCTGGTGGTGAGGAGGAGGCGGTACGGAAGCCTCCTCTGTAACAGCAACACAATAACAGCAAAATGTATAAAGATTTTTTTATTTTTAATTGGCATTTATTTTTACATTTTCATTTTCCATTTTAAGTTTTAGTAATTTTGTTGTACTTTTTATTAGTTTTTTTATATTGCTATTTAGGTTTAATAAATTTTTATAATTTTTATATCAGTTTTAGTAATTTAGTACTTCAACTTATTTTTTTTAAATTTCAGTTTGTTGCCAAAGAAACATTTCTTAGTTTTGTTTAAGTTTAAGTTTGATTTTCACCTCATATTTATATTTTATTTCAGCTTTATTTCAGTTACTGAAAGGGGGTAACACAAAGTTGTGAGTCACATGACAGGAGAAACTGTAATTTAAAAAAATAGATAGACATAAAATAAACAGAATGCTCAGACCTTTTCTTTGTGAAATTATGCAGCATAAAACATCTGCATGAAACAGAAACAGCAGATGAGAATGCAAATTCATTCTCTGCCAGCAGGTGGCGCTTATGGAACAGCGGTGTTAAATCGTTTCCTAAATTATTGTTGTAAACAAAGCAGCACTGTGCTTTTAAATAGCCTACTTATGCATTACAATGGAGGTAAGATGAAAAGAAAATACCATATAAACTTTTCTGAAGACAGTCAGTTCCCCTAGAGACACATTCATATAAACTCTCTATTTAGGGTTTTTTTCCCCCAATATTTTTTCACATTGTGAACAGGGATCTTGCTTTGCCTGCTACAGTATTTTCTCTTCTTTACGTTCGTCTTCAGCGTCTCTGGCTTCTGGTAATGGCTGTTTACAGTTGGTGTATTCTAGTTACATTGAGGTGTTTGAAGAAGGCAGTCCATACCCTTGAGGTGAACTGGGGACCCTGGTCTGAGACAATGTCCTCAGGCAGACCATAGAAACGAAACACATGCATAGAAATTCCGCAGTTTCAAATGACGTGGGGAGTTTAGGCAGGGGAATTAGACGGCATGCTTTGGAAAATCGGTCTATAATCATAAGTATAGGGGTATTACCTTGAGAGCTGGGTAGGTCGGTGATGAAGTCGATGGCGATGTGAGACCAAAGCCGTTGCGGCGTGGGCAATGGTTGTAATAGGCCTGCTGGTAGTTGTCTGGGTGATTTAGTAGTGTTGCAGGTAATGCAGTTTCGGATGTATTTGGTGGTATCAGATAACAGAGTGGGCCACCAGAATCGGTTTTGGAGCAGATGTGCAGTGGCAGAGATACCGGGGTGTCCCGAGCTGGGCAGAGCATGTACTTGTGTCAATAGACGCTCTCGTAGTGATTCAGGAACATAGGTGAGATTGGGGGGGCTTTCAGGCGGTGGTGGATTCTGGAGATTCAAGTTGTTTGCCTCGGTCATGATATCCCACTGTACGGGTGCAATGAGGAGGTTCTCAGGAATTATACTTTCATTGATGTCCGAGCAGCACGTCTCCTCCGCTTGACGCGAGAGGGCGTCGGCTTTGGTATTCTTAGTGCCGGGTCTGTATGATACTGTGAACTGAAATCTTGTAAAGAATAACGCCCATCTTGCCTGTCGGGGGTTCAATCGTTTGGCCGAGCGTAGGTATTCGAGGTTTTTGTGATCGGTGAGGACTAGAAATGGATGTGATGCCCCCTCCAGCCAGTGGCGCCATTCCTCTAGTGCTAATTTCATAAGAAACGTTGTGCTTCTCTGATGGAATTCGCATTTCTCCGCTTTAACGTAGAGTTGATACTGAACGAGGCGCTTTAGCACCGATCTGACGTGACGAATGTGTTGTTCCAGGGAATTTGAATAGATCAGGATGTCGTCGGTGTACACGATCACCCATCTGTTGAGCATGTCCCGAAAAACATCATTCATGAAGGATTGGAAGATCGAGGGACTGTTTGCCAGGCCGAAGGGCATAACCCGGTATTCGTAGTGCCCACTAGTGGTGGAAAATGCTGTCTTCCGTTCGTCCCCCTCTCGATTGAGGATTAAGTTGTAGGCATTGCGTAGATCTAACTTGGTGTAGTATTTGGCCTGGCGGAGCTGTTCTAGCGCTGCTGGAACCAGTGGTAGAGGATAACGAAACTTCACAGTAATGTCATTAAGGCCACGGTAATCAATGCAGGGCCGTAACCCTCCATCTTGTTTCTTTACAAAGAAGAACCCTGCCGAGGCAGGAGAAGTCGAGGGTCGAATAAATCCTTTAGCCAGTTCCTCCTCGATATAGGCTTTCATAGCTTCGGATTCAGGTTGTGATAGTGGGAAGATCCTCCCCTTTGGAGGGGTGGCGCCAGGTATAAGATCTATGGTGCAATCAACTGATCGGTGAGTGGGAAGTTGTAAAGCCCTTCTCTTACTGAAGGCATATTCGGAGGGCAGGTTTAATTCGTCGGTGGGTTGAACAGATGGAACCGAATCCTGGAGGGGTGACCGTGTGATCCTGGATAAACAGCGGTCTTGACAGGTAGCATCCCAGTGAACGATTTGTCCCTCTCTCCAGGAAATGCGTGGGTTGTGGGTGCGCAGCCAGGGTAATCCCAGAATGATCGCGTGATTAGAAGACTGGATGACGTAGAATTTGATATATTCAGAATGGAGGGTTCCCTGGCGCTCGCATTCTTCGGGTGTGAGGTGAGTGAAGCCCAGCTGCATGGGCTCTGGTGTGGCATGGGTCTCTGGCATGAATCGAGGCATGGACCAGGTAGGACGTCGTGAGCGGATCAAATTGTCAATTTGAATGGCGAGTTCAATGAATTCACTCAAACTTCTCCCCTCATCTCGGCAAGCCAACTCCGACTGGAGCTCCGAATTTAGTCCCCTCCGAAACAGGAGTTTTAATGTGTCCTCGATCCAACCTGTCTGGGTGGCAAGGGTGCGAAAGGACAGAGCATACTCGGCTGCTGGTCTCCTTCCCTGCGAAAGTGTCAACAGTTGGTCTCCTGCACTTTTCCCCTCCACGGGATGTTCAAAGACTTCGCGGAAGTCTTGGAGAAATGTGGTGAAGGTGGGAAATGAAGAGCCGTCCACTCCCCACACAGCGGTAGCCCAATCCAGCGCCCTCCCGGTGAACAATGAACACAAAGGCAATGCGGCTAGAGTCTGTGGGGTACAGCGCGGGCTGTTGATTAACGAAGAGCGAACACTGAAGTAAGAACCCTTTGCATCTGGCGGGGTCTCCGTCAAATTTCTCTGGGAAAGCTAGTCGTGGGCTCACTGGGGATGTGGTCAATGTTAGGGGTGGCGTGGAGTGATCAGGCGCCGGGGCTGGAGCGGCTGCAGCCGCGGTTGGCGTTATTTGTAGGCCTTGCAGCGCCTTCACTAGCTCCTCAGTGAGTGAGGTAAGCCGGTTTAGTTGGTGGTGATGCATGGCGAGCTGTGTGGCCTGCGCAGATAGCTCAGTGGATAGTTGCCTGAGTGCTGCTGGATCGCTGTGTGGCGAAGTCTTCTGTTGTGAATCATCATCAGAGTCGGGATCCATTTGCAGCGTTTTTATTGCGTAAACAGACAAGACAGGGTCAATCACCAGTAGATACAA
>NW_015505275.1:1095500-1100526 GCF_001515645.1 Sinocyclocheilus grahami
AGAGCCGTCCACTCCCCACACAGCGGTAGCCCAATCCAGCGCCCTCCCGGTGAACAATGAACACAAAGGCAATGCGGCTAGAGTCTGTGGGGTACAGCGCGGGCTGTTGATTAACGAAGAGCGAACACTGAAGTAAGAACCCTTTGCATCTGGCGGGGTCTCCGTCAAATTTCTCTGGGAAAGCTAGTCGTGGGCTCACTGGGGATGTGGTCAATGTTAGGGGTGGCGTGGAGTGATCAGGCGCCAGGGCTGGGTCGGCTGCAGCCGCGGTTGGCTTTATTTGTAGGCCTTGCAGTGCCTTCACTAGCTCCTCAGTGAGTGAGGTAAGCCGGTTTAGTTGGTGGTGATGCATGGCGAGCTGTGTGGCCTGCGCAGATAGCTCAGTGGATAGTTGCCTGAGTGCTGCTGGATCGCTGTGTGGCGAAGTCTTCTGTTGTGAATCATCATCAGAGTCGGGATCCATTTGCAGCGTTTTTATTGCGTAAACAGACAAGACAGGGTCAATCACCAGTAGATACAATAGCGAGGGCTAGGCTGAGACAGAACGTGGGACGGGCAGGAGGTCGATAGAAGAACAATCCAAGTCGGGGCAGGCAGAGACAGATCAGAATACCATAAACAGTCCAAGGTCAAACGAACAGGCAAGATACAGGGTAAACGCTCAGAAGTGACAGCCGGAGCAAATCAAGACTTCGCAGTGAGTAGCTGAGAGTGTTTGGCTTATATGTGTGTGTGTGTGATTCAATGCAGGTGTGTGCGTGCAATCAGTCCCAGGTATGAGGCATGATGGGAACTGGAGTCCGAATGGATAAAGTTAATATTCAGGAGAGAGTTCCCTCTGGTGGTGAGGAGGAGGCGGTACGGAAGCCTCCTCTGTAACAGCAACACAATAACAGCAAAATGTATAAAGATTTTTTTATTTTTAATTGGCATTTATTTTTACATTTTCATTTTCCATTTTAAGTTTTAGTAATTTTGTTGTACTTTTTATTAGTTTTTTTATATTGCTATTTAGGTTTAATAAATTTTTATAATTTTTATATCAGTTTTAGTAATTTAGTACTTCAACTTATTTTTTTTAAATTTCAGTTTGTTGCCAAAGAAACATTTCTTAGTTTTGTTTAAGTTTAAGTTTGATTTTCACCTCATATTTATATTTTATTTCAGCTTTATTTCAGTTACTGAAAGGGGGTAACACAAAGTTGTGAGTCACATGACAGGAGAAACTGTAATTTAAAAAAATAGATAGACATAAAATAAACAGAATGCTCAGACCTTTTCTTTGTGAAATTATGCAGCATAAAACATCTGCATGAAACAGAAACAGCAGATGAGAATGCAAATTCATTCTCTGCCAGCAGGTGGCGCTTATGGAACAGCGGTGTTAAATCGTTTCCTAAATTATTGTTGTAAACAAAGCAGCACTGTGCTTTTAAATAGCCTACTTATGCATTACAATGGAGGTAAGATGAAAAGAAAATACCATATAAACTTTTCTGAAGACAGTCAGTTCCCCTAGAGACACATTCATATAAACTCTCTATTTAGGGTTTTTTTCCCCCAATATTTTTTCACATTGTGAACAGGGATCTTGCTTTGCCTGCTACAGTATTTTCTCTTCTTTACGTTCGTCTTCAGCGTCTCTGGCTTCTGGTAATGGCTGTTTACAGTTGGTGTATTCTAGTTCTCTAACCATTAGCCAGAAGTGTATGCAGTTAACAGGGATATCCTCTAAATTCACGACGTTGTCTACATTGCTTAGCCACTTGGCCGTTTTTTTAATGGTATGGACCGTGTGCATAGGCTAAATCAAAACAGTTTACAGTTTAAACCGGTATATCTCCCAGCACTAATAGCAGGAGCTTTGTGAATATCAATACTTTTACCTGAAGGTACAACTTCAAGCTTGAATTGATCCAAATGCAGCTGGAACATGAATTTTTACTTAATGACTTAAAAATACAGACTCTGCCTCCTCATTTTAGATGTCCACCATTTTGTTTTGATAATTTGATTCCATATATAATAAATGGAAGCACTTGCGACATGGACACAAAGCAGAATCAATTTAATTGACCATGTTTTATCACTTTACTCTGTTTTTCTCTCTTCTAGGGGCCTATTTATTACAATTCATGACCGCTCCCACATCTCCACACTACTTCAGAGCTGGCCAGAGAAGGACATTCGTGTGAGTTTTGCCCACTCCCAACTACACCACCCTGTACTATTACACAATGTACCAGAACTCTAACTGTCAGACAAATTAACACTCTCCAGGGTTTCACCAATTCCAAAGACATTGATTCAGTCACACTGTGAAAACAATGCCAAAAAGTCATATTAATCTGCTCGTTAGGCATTTAAAAGTTATTAAGGTAATGATGTACAGGGTGGCATGAAATGAAGCAGTAAAAATGTTAAACACCTTCTGCATCTGCATCAGTGTTAACAGAAAAAAACATGTTCTTGTTTTGGGATCAATTGTGTCTGGTAATGGGATTGAATTACACAGCTCATGCTGTTATTTTGAATTTGTTAGTTTATTGCGAATATGTGAAAATGTGATTATAAAAACAGAAAATCTGTTCTTGTTGGAGGGCAGACTCACAAGCCAACCTAGCCAATCAAATATAAATGTGTTTAATCCAAGACAAAAACATAAAAATATAATTAAGGATGTGATTTGATAATAAAGTGCATAAATTCGGCCAATGCGCTTTGTAGTTTTCTTTAGTTTTTACAGTTTTCTATTAAAAAAAATAATTTTTAAATGTAATTTATTCATCTGATGGCAAAGCAGAAATTTCAGCATCATCCCTCCAGTCTTCAGTGTCACATAATCCTTCAGATATCATTCTAATGTACCGATTTGCTGCTAAAGAAACATTTCTTATTGTTATCAATGTTGAAAACAGTTTTTGCTGCTTACAGTTTTTCTCGATTGCTTAAACACATTTCTTGAAACTATGCCTCGTGTTCTCAAAACAGTAAACACAAATCCATAATGTCTCACCCAATTCCCCAAACATCCTATTTTCAGGTCAAAATTAAGCTCTACACTCAAAACCATTCACTCTTGCTGAAAAACCAAACTTTTCCCTCAGACATCACACACAAGCTTTCAAAAACACACACACACTACAACATAGTATTACACACTGGTGCAATAAATTCAAAACATAATATCCAAAACTGGTAAGTTATGTTGCTTGTGGTTCTCCCCCTCAAAAATCTCTTCACATGAACACAAAAGACACAACCAATGTACACAGCACAACTGTAAAAAAAAAAATTATAATTCCGCCTCAGCATCCCGTCTTTGTTCTGGGTCAGGCCAGAGAATCTCGTCCACATCACAGGCTATATTGGCCCTAGCCAGGCAGCGAGGGAAAAATCCTCTTGCATGCCTGATCCACCCCTGGCATGCATCTCCTGATATGTCTAGGCAGACTTCTTCCATGGCCTGGAGGAGGTGAGCACGGATATAAGGTTCTCGGTCATACACTTTCCACCGCCATGCCGAAAAAACTCCTCGATCGGGTTTAGAAAGGGAGAGTATGCCGGCAGAAAGATGTTAGAAAACCTCGGGTTATTGGTAAACCAGTCACGAACCAGAGCAGCGCGATGGAAGCTGACATTATCCCAAACAACAATGTAACGAGGCTGCTCTGGCTGTGCTGGTTCCCTGAGGTCCAGCTGGAACATATGCTCTCTTAGACCGTCAAGGAAAGCAAGGAGGAGCATAGTGTTATAGGGTCCTAGAATGGCATGACGGTGGAGTACCCCTCGTTGGCTGATGGCTGCACACATAGTGACATTCCCTTCGCGCTGACCAGACCAGGGACATTTACAATAGCCCGATGGCCAAATCTTAAGGTTTCCAGTTGATCTTTGCTGAATTTGGGTCGATGAAAAGAACCAGTTTTGAGTCAGAGAATCTTGATTGAAATGAAAGGACAAGGCCGAGGCCTGGCACAAGCTTAGGGTTTCCGGGAGCGTTTTTCTCACACCCTCTCAGATTTCAAACAAACCACCGACTGGGTGGGTCACATTAAAGCCTGCAAAGATTCACGCCTCTCAAGATGGGCTTGTCCAATGAGGAAGTCCGGAATCTCAAGTGGGAGTTCTGAGATACTGGGGCGTTTTTTATGGCCCTTTGTTTGAAAGCATGGTAATTTGCATATGAAACGTGTATAAAAATTATTAAAGACTCTTAGAACACTAATATGTTGCATAGGTGTAAACATACAATATACACTCTCAATTAGATCATCCGAATACGAATTCATAGATACTAAACATAGTAGAGTTATATATATGTAAGCTGACAGGAGTGTGTTTCGATTATAAGCCTGCATAACAGTATACAATTTCAAAGACAAAATACACGATGACAATAATATACCCAGTGACCTGAAGGATCATGTGTGTTCATTCAAAGAAAGGTTTTCCTATTAATTAATTAGCAAAGAAAAGTCCTTCCCTTGTGGATTTTCCCTATGGGCAAGGAAGCGATTTTCTTCACCTAAATTCCAGGAGGTCGTAAATGTATCGGGTGTCAGGGTTACCATAAATATAGCTAACAAAATATATATTGTGTGTTTGAGTGGTCCAGACGCTACAGTACACAATACTTCATATGATATCAAAACTCATACCTGAACATATTCCACTCGTTGGTCTTTCACTCTGTCAGAGTTTCGTTCAAAAGGGACGCGGTACGCCTGTTTCATCCGGATTCGGTGCTTTTGGAGGATACGATCAATTGTGAGAGGCTGATGACATTTATCCCTCGAAAATGATGATTATCCTCAATCACTCTCCTTTGAATCTCTCACAGGCGGATTACATTATTGGCAATGACCATGTTTACAAGCTCCCTCTCTTGCTCCTTTGACAAAAGCCTTAGCCTGCCTCCACCAGGTGGTCGTCTCTGTGTCCTACAAAAATAGAAGCACTCATTACTGTAACTGTCACACATCCTTTTTACAGGAAAAAATGGAAACATACTGAAACTCTATCT
>NW_015505275.1:1100907-1126581 GCF_001515645.1 Sinocyclocheilus grahami
TTTTAGTTCAAAAGCCTGGTTATAGTGTTTTAGCAATCGAGAAAAACTGTAATATTTCTGTGGAAACCACAATACACTACCATTCAAAAGGTTGGGGTAAGTAATACAAACCCGATTCCAAAAAAGTTGGGACACTGGACAAATTGTGAATAAAAACAGAATGCAATGATGTGGAAGTTTCAAATATCATGTTGCCAATTGACCTAATAAGTTGCAAATTGGTCCTCCAGCTGTTCCTTATATGTACATTTAACTTTTCCGGCCTCTTATTGCTACCTGTCCCAACTTTTTTGGAATGTGTAGCTCTCATGAAATCCAAAATGAGCCAATATTTGGCATGACATTTCAAAATATCTCACTTTCAACATTTGATATGTTATCTATATTCTATTGTGAATAAAATATAAGTTTATGAGATTTGTAAATTATTCCATTCCTTTTTTACTCACAATTTGTACAGTGTCCCAACTTTTTTGGAATTGGGTTTGTACTTTTAATCAACAAAAATGCATTAAAGTGACAGTAAAATGTTTATAATGGTACAAAAGATTTTATATTTCAAATTAATCTTGCTTTTTTGAACGGTCTATTCATCAAAGAATCCTAAAAAAGGGTAAAATTCATAATAATCACCAAATCAGCTTATTAGAATGCTTTCTGAAAGATCATGTGACATGGCTGCGGAAAATTCAGCTTTGTCATCACAGGAAAAAAATTAATATTAAAATATATTAAGCAAGAAAAGCAATACTTTAAATTAGAATAATATTTTACAATATTTTATAGCTTTTATTGTATTTTTTAATAATAAAAAAATGCAGCCTTGGTGAGCATAAGAGACTTCTTTCAAAATATGTTCATTTTTCCCAAACTTTTGACCTCTAATGTATGGGTGTGAGTATATACTTGTAAAATAATGAATAGCCCAGATTTTGCTTGGTATGTTTTTTTAATTGCTTATTTATGCAGTCTGTTTGTAAATTTGCTGACTGTCTTAATAACTTTTGTACTTTTGGTTGTATTTTTGCTAGGCTGTAGTGGTGACAGATGGAGAGAGGATTCTGGGCCTGGGGGATCTGGGCTGCTATGGCATGGGCATCCCTGTGGGTAAACTGGCCCTCTACACCGCCTGTGGTGGAATGCCGCCTCAGCAGTGCCTTCCTGTTATGCTGGACGTAGGGACAGACAATGAGGTAGGCAGACCTGTGGCACTACAGCCAATCAGACCGTGACTGCTGACACACGCTTGCCATCTCGCTTACTCTGACATAATCAAAGAGGGACTTAACTATTCTTATAGCAGCCACATCCTCTCTCACGACTCTAATCCTCCAACTTGTTTGTTTTCACCGGTCGCAGCTTGCAATGTTGTAGCAGAAGGAGAGAAGCAGAGGTGACTGCTGCAGTAGCTGAAGGATATGAATAGCCCTGTGAGTTCAGAGGTAAATTTAGTGAGCGTAAAGCCTACAGTATGTCATTCTTAACAGGGCCAAGGGTGTGGCTCTGCAGAAATAGAAAACCACTGCCTCGTCTACCAAGGCTTTGTGCCAGTGGACACCTGGCACTTCTTTCTGTGCCAGAGCAGTGGCTTAGCCATGCCATCATAGATGCCAAATTTCAGATGGAGGGAGAGAGGAAGAGAAGTGAGAGAGGAAAAGACTGAGAAACAGTGTGTGACTTTCAAACTTTTGTGTTTTAGAAACACTTTTCATTCTGGTTAAGTTATAGCTATGTATATATAAATATTTGTTTATAGTTCATACAGTTTTTCTTACAGAACTGTAGTTCTTAAAAGAATGAAATGGACATGCACTTTTTTAACTTTTAACTCTTAAAATAAGAGCTTTCAGTTTAACGGTAAATTTCATCAGATTTATTATAGACGCAAAGTAATGGAGGAAAAAAGGTTTTTTAATGTTTACATTTTTTTGAAAGAAGTCTTTTATGCTCAGCAAAACTGCATTTATTTGATCAAAAATACAATAAAAGTCATATTTTATTATATTACAGCATTTTAGGTTAAAATAAGAGCTTTCAGTTTAACGGTAAATTTCATCAGATTTATTATAGACGCAAAGTAATGGAGGAAAAAAGGTTTTTTAATGTTTACATTTTTTTGAAAGAAGTCTTTTATGCTCAGCAAAACTGCATTTATTTGATCAAAAATACAATAAAAGTCATATTTTATTATATTAAGAAATTTAATTTATTCCTTTTTGAGCAGCAATTACTCCTGTTTTCAGTGTCACATGATCCTTCAGAAAAAAAATGTAATCTACTGATGTGGTGCTCAGGAAACATTTCCTTATATTATCAATGTTAAAAACAGTTTTTGCTGCTTATTATTTTTATTCTTATTATAATTTTTAATTTTTTTGTTTTTTTAATTTTATTATTATTTGCTTTATTTATTTTATTAATGTATTAATCTCTTTATTGTGGATATCGTGATACACTACCATTCAAAAGATTGGGGTAAAGACATTCATTCACTTTTCATTTGAACTTTCTATTCAACAAAGATTCCTGAACAGAAATCATAGTTTTCACAAAAATATGAATATATATATATATATATATATGTATATATACTATCAGTTAATATGAGATCATTTGTCATGTCAACCATTCTTGCTTTTAGACTAAAATGTGAAGTTCCTCAACTCATCAGACAGCTTCACACTCTTGTAAGTCTGTACAAAAGCTCATAAATGAGTAAGAGGGTAAGAGCACATTAACACTGTTGTGTAACTGCTCTGAGTCAGTTTTCCCATTCACTTCTGCTTCAGTATCCAGCAGGCCAGCTCCACATGTGTCTACTGCTGCAATGCTAAATTCGGAGTGGCCAGTCAGCTATTCAACGTATCCTCAGGCATCAAAACACTTAAATGAGTTGACTCTCTAGATTTTGGCCCCCTGTCTGCGTCTGCATCCAAGTGTATTCAGCTGGAGGAATGAAGAGAAAAAAGTTATTTTTTTGCAATTTTGTTTCATTTATTTATCATTTGTTTTGATTAAACTTTATTTATTTGTTTATTTCGCGCTGTCTGGGTTAATGTTGCATGCATGTGTTTGCGATAAAGCGTCTGTTTTTGTTATTAAAATGATCTCAACGTAGACGGACAGAAACGCATACGCAGTGTTTCAAACCCGCACACGTGGCTCGCTGTTTAGTCTTCCGTCCTTCTACAAGTCTAAAATTGAAAGACTTCTTCTGCTGCACCATTTGGCCGACTTTGGATGCAGTCTGAGGTAATTAAGACCTCTTTTTCAGGATATTCTGAAGAGATGACAGATCTAATGATTGATGAATTCACTGCGTACACCCCCACAGCTGTGTTTGTGTGCGTTTTATAGGACTGTGCAGCCAGATGATTAAATGAGTGTTATTAAAGGATTAAGTCTACTGTTATTTCTAAAGGAGCAAGACGCCTGCTGACTGGGGTCAGGTTGTCTCCTCTCTGTCAGACCCTCAGAGGGAGCTGGATGACTGCACCTGGATCAGTTTGACTCTCCAAACACAGTCAATACAGACAGTGAGGAATCTGATCCATGATCAGCATACATCATTTAAGGGTGTTTGATCCAGGCTCTGTATGCTCTGGTTAAACTCTAATCCGTAAAGAACGCTGTCTGTGGTCTGGCTGCTAGAGAAAGTTCAAGATGTGCAAATAACATTGAGGGGCTTTGTGCAGTCTTTTTGTGAAGAGCTTAAGTGTGCTAATTGTTCGTGTCAGCAAATGGGATTTCCTGTCAGATACTATTTGCATCTCAGTGTAAATATTCTCAGCTGTTATTTGCAACCCTTTGTAAATATATACACTATTATGTACACAATTTTTAATGAATATTTTATTATTTCAATATTATTTTAGATTTTTGAATATTACTTTAATAGAGTTTTATATACTGAAATAGATACTATGAAAATATTGTTTTAGATATTCGTTATTATATATTTTATTATAAAATAATACAAATTTAAACCATAAAAATATTAAAACATTATATAAAATCCTAAATTAATATAACTATAGTATTAGTAAATATTTTTATCATATGAATATTGTCATCATCATCATCATCATTATTATAATTATTATTGTATTTGACTCACGAGCCTTTTGAGAAATGTATATTTTATATATTAGTTTGTTTGTGTGTGTGTGTGTGTATATAAAAAGTATAAGAACATAGTATAATTATAAGTAAAATTAAGAAAGAAAACATTACAAATTAAGAAAATAAGAAAACATTATTATTATATTTGACAATAAATCTTATTTCTTTTGAGAAATGAATCATTTATATTTTATATGTTTGTATTTTATATGTATGTTTGTGTTTATACTGATTCATATGAGATTTTGACAATTTTGAGGGCAGTATATTGTATTTGTAATTAAAATGTGTAATGATATTATATTATTATTAATTACAGAAGGCAATGTATTGTATTTATATGCCAAACTGTTATATTATATTATATTATTGTTGTCCTAAAATATTTTACTCTTATGAGTTTTTTTTTTTTTTGTGGCAAGTTCAGTGATTTACTAGCTGCAATGTAGAACCAGATTGTACAAACAAAAACAGCCAAAACAGACACTTATAGACTGCAATCAAACCCAATGTAAACACTATCTGTGAATTTCCTTTTTTGTTGTTTCTCTATGTAAACACCTCCTGTGAGTGTTGCTGGAGTATTGTGCCTTGTCTAAACAGTGCTGTATTGCATGGAGATCTCTGAACTACTGTATACACTACAGACCTCCAGACAACAGATTATGATCACTGACACCACATCAGCCTATGTGTCTCTGCTGTAAAAGAGGAATATGATCTCTGATGATGTCTCTTATACATCTTTCAGAGGCTGCTTCTGTTGATTGACAGTAGGGACACTTACTATCACCATCACCTCATGTGACCTCATCCACACGCATACATTTCACATACTGAAAGGAAACCAAATGATGTCACTGCAAACAAAGTGCTGTCTGTTTTGGTTGTGGGTGGCCCAGGCAAAAAAAAATCTCTCTCTCTTGCTCTCTCTTTTTCGCTCTCTCTCTCTGACACTCATTTTCTCATTCTTCTCTGACTCTGTGGCTAACAGACCCTGACTGTTCCTGTGCCTTAATCTCACCTGAAAGACTACATACACGTACAGTTCACACACAAAGCACAGTTCACCAAAAACCCACTATTAATCCCTGAGAGAAAAGGGCTTCCTCTCATCACTTAGTGACTCCTTTTTACAAAAGAACTTCTTAGTAGTTGTGCAGATCTAGGATCAGATTTTGTCCTGATTTTGCAGGAATTATCTCAGGTGGATCTGTTTCACATACAGCAAATTTTCTGTCCAGGAATATCTGTTATTTTAGATATTAGCTTAGCTTTTAATCTGATGTATTAGAATTTCAGATATTACATTTATTACAGGGCTTTTTATAATGTCAGCTTCTGGTTTTCATCAAATGGTGAAAAGATCAAGAGATGCTGATAGGAAATTTAATATGGAAAATATTAAATTGATCCTTGTTGGTCCCAGAACTATATTTTCATCAACCGATCAGACTTAAAGGTTAAGCTTAGGGGTGGGAGTAGGTAAAATGTTTAAATTTATTTAATTAAAAATGTATATTGTGAAATATTATCAAATATTATTTAAAACAAAAAATTGTTTTCTATTGTAATAGAAATTATATTGTTTTAAAATGCAAGTTATTTTTGTGATGGCAAAGCTGAATTTTCAGCAGCCATTACTCCATTCTTCAATGTCACATGATCCTTCAAAAATCATTAAATAATATTTTTGTTACTAGTTTTTGATTTATGGTATTTAAAATGGAATGGAATCAAATGGAAATTAATGTAATGCATCCTTGCTAAATAAAAGTAATAAATTACTTTCAAAGTCACAGCCATGACCAATAATGTAAACAGAATTTTTTTCTGGTACAGTCTATGATTATCCTATAAATGCAGTGAGGAAAGGGCTTGTTTTGGCTCTGCCCCATTGATGAGTTAGATGGCACAACATGTCATGATCCACTTCTGAGGAGGTGTGGCAGTTTGATGTTTGTTTGGGTTCCTGGGAGGTTCAGAGAAGTTCCTTTTATAGCGATTATAGTTTTGAGATTAAAAAACAAAGTCACAACAAACCAGACCCTCTGGAAGAATATCCCCTCCCACTGAGTGTGCTTTTAAAAGTGCATTATGAACACACAATAAATCTGCCTGCAGTTACCGTCTCATATCTCAGACTGCGCTCTCCGTTTCCTCTCCCACTTTGCTTACCGCCTGAAACCAGACAGTCCTCCCTTTTAAGGGCACATTTATGATCTCAGTTGCTGTGTAAAAGTCTTGAATAGAAATCCAAAGTAGTACTGGAAGAAAAATATCCCTTTATTCAGTTTCACTCTTCCTGCATGTGTTTTTTTTTTCAGCCAACATGCCAGCATGTCATATCATGATTTTGTATTGCTTTACACCACACATTTTGTTCTGTCTATCTATCTATCTATCTATCTATCTATCTATCTATCTATCTATCTATCTATCTATCTATCTATCTCTCTCATAGTTGAGGTATACCTATGATGAAAATTACAGGCCTCTCTCATCTTTTTAAGTGGGAGAACTTGCTCAATTGGTGGCTGAGTAAATACTTTTTTCCCCACTGTATATATATATGTATATATTGTATATACTGTATGTGTAAAAAATATCTTCTTTTGTGCTACACAGAAGAAATTACGAGAAACTACATGAGAAAATTATGGCAGATTTTTTTTTGGGGGGGTGAACTATCACTTTAAAATGAATGAGCTGTGTTAATTACACAAAAGAAAATAAATGAATGGGTTTAAAATGTATACTGTATATTTATTTACTTAGACCAATCAGAATCCAACTATCCCTTTTTTATTACTTGACTTTACTTATAACTTAATATGATAATGAATAATTCATATGATAAATTTTGAAAGAAGTGAGGGAAAAGCTGAAGATGAAATGAAAGTAGCAACATATATTTATTTTTGTAATGTGCTGTACATCACAATCAAAAAACTGTGTGCACTTTAAAAATAGGGTACATTTTCATTTAATTTTGACTTTAAAGACAACATAAAGAAATTT
Source organism: Sinocyclocheilus grahami (assembly GCF_001515645.1). Taxonomy (NCBI): domain Eukaryota; kingdom Metazoa; phylum Chordata; class Actinopteri; order Cypriniformes; family Cyprinidae; genus Sinocyclocheilus; species Sinocyclocheilus grahami. The sequence goes on from NW_015505275.1 coordinate 1,108,051, forward strand.
TAAAACTTCATAGGACTTACTGCTTTTTCAATCCCACACAGCAACTTCAATTTTTTCTCTTTCACTATAGTTCTATCAGATAAAAGAAGCTTTAATACTGAGGACAGATCGTCAGAAAAGATCATGCCTGAAATTTTGTGTGCCATGGGAATGAGTTCTGATGAAAGCACTTCCTCATTCACCGTGATCAAAACATGTGGAAAAACTTCCAGACTTGTTGCACCACACATCAGTACTGCTGAGAGTGATGCAGGTGCTCTGTTAATCCATTTTCTTTTCTGCTTGACTGGCACGCTGACATTGATGGGGCCTGCAGAATTTTTATATGACGCTCACATTCTCTCTCTACTTCCCTTCTGTTTTTCCTATAGTGTTAGTGACTTTCAGTGTGAAGTCTGCAGATCTGTACTAGAGTGACAGCTGCTAGATTTCCAAATTGAAAATGCAGTGCAGTTCTTTTTCTTCACATGTTGGCCTCTTTCTGTCTCCTTTTATGCTTTCGTGCATTTCTCTTTCTCTTGTTCTCAGTCTGTCTTTTAAACATATGCTTACAGGCACAAATAACTGTGAGAGGTTTATACAGCTGCAGGGTAACCAGATTACCATATGCAATCTAATTAAAGAGGTGCTGTGCACATAATAAAACATTCGCTTTTGAGTTTTGATGGTATTGTATTTTTGTTTCTAGTCCCCCCCCCCCCCCCCCCCCCCCTGTTTCACTCTGTCTCGAATCGCACTCTCGGAAAGCACTTGAGAAACAGTGTCTATTCCGCAGGTCGGTACGCTTTCAACTCTTTTGTCAAGTCAAGTCAAGTCACCTTTATTTATATAGCGCTTTTAACAATACAGATTGTGACAAAGCAACTGAACAGCATTAATTAGGAAAATAGTGTCAATAATGCAAAATGACAATAGTAAACACTCATTTTTCAGTTAAAGACAGTTCATCATTGAATTCAGTGTCATGCCATTGTTTCTACTTGATGCCTGGGATTATAGAAGTGAAAACCTTTTCTTCTCTCTTTCCCTGTCACAGGAGCTCCTAAAGGACCCTCTGTACATTGGTCTGAGGCATAAAAGAGTACGCGGACAGGCCTATGATGAGCTTCTGGATGAATTTATGAAGGCTATCACAGACAGGTATAGAAAACCCACTGTACCCCTCCCGCACAGCACACATTTCCTTCCACAGGGCGCTGATGGAAATGCCTGGAGAGCATAGCTGAACCATTGCGTTGCAGGAATGTGGGGTGAAGCGCATGCCTCTAGATTTGTGGGCTCTGAGCGACGACTCCAGTGGTAGAGACCCGAACCGGATCGCTGACTGCACGCCTCATCAGTTCTCTCCCCACATATCCTGCTCAATACTGAGCCATGTGGTGATGTAATTCAGCCCATAACCAGCCCCACTGCCTGATGGCTCATTCAGCTCACTGATGTTTAGAATGGTTCACGATCTTGTGCCATTTGTCTTCGAAGATATCAGTTTGGGTTATTTGAGTTCTTGTAGTTTTTTTATGCCATTTTATTGTTTGACAGCTCATCTTTCATTTCACTTTGGATGTTGGGAGATTAATATTTACTATGAACTTGAATATGTTCAATGAACTCTAGTGTAGCATTGTTAGCATTGAAAAGAGAACTTTTTGGGTCTTTATTAGTGGAATTTGTTAAAGGCGTCATGAATTGCCTTTGTTTTTTTATTTTGTACTGTTCTCTGAGGTCCACTTATAGTGTTATCAAGATTTTTATACCAAAAAACATCATAATTTAGAAGTAATAGACTATTTTCTGTCCTGTTTTTACCCCCCTCATCAGAACGCTCTGCTTGAATAGGCATGTCGGATTGTAGACTTTGAAGTAAACGCCCAATGCTATGATTGGTTAACAGTTGAATCCTCATCCTCTCAGCCCAGGTACGTGTATTTAGGTTGAGCATAGTTTCTGCTCCTCTCGCCTAGAGAGTTATGCTGAGCACTCTGCTCCCTAGTATTTTTGTTTTGCAGTTATTTCAGGTTGTGAGGCTCTCTGATCAGCTGTTCTTGAGCCTGGTAGCTCCCCTCCCTTTGAGGGTCGCTATGCTGCGATCACAGTTCCTAGTGTTCTCTCTACAGAGCTCTGTGGCTGTTTTAGGTTGTTAGGCTCTTGTGGGCCTCCTTGATAAGTCGCTCTTCAGGTCGAGCTTTCGAGTACTCCCCTCACTTGAGGGTCTTTGTACTGAGTACGCTGATCCATAAGGGTGGATGATTGCACTCCCCTCGCTTTAGAGGGTTGTTATGCTGAGTGCTTGCTCCCTAGAGCTCTGTTCGGCACTTAGGAGCATGGTTAGTACTCCTAGCTCAGTACTTTAGCTTTTTGATTCGCTATGCAGTGTACTCCGCTCCCTAGAGCTCCACTTAGACAGTACTATTAGTATGTAGGCTCTATCGTGAGCCTCACTAACTGTGTCTAGCGTTGAGTGTAGTCAGGTCTCCTCTCGTTTTAGAGAGTCGTTATGCTGAGACCTCCACTCTAAAGAGCTCCTCAACTAGGGTTGAGTGTTGTTAGGCTTCCTTTCGTTTAAGAGAGTCATTCTGCTGAAGTCTCCACTCTTCAGAACACCGTTTTTGGCAATAATATAGTATGTAGGCTCTTTCTTTTTGAGCCTCACTAACTGCCTCTGGTGTTGAGTGTAGTCAGGTCTCCTCTCGCTTTAGAGAGTCATTATGCTGAGACCTCCATTCTTAAGAGTTCCCCTACCAGGATTGAGTGTTGTTAGGCTTCCTCTCATTTATGAAAGTCATTCTGTTGAAAGCCTCCGCTCTCTAGAGCTCCGCTTAGGCAGTATTTTTAGGCTCTTTTGTGAGCCTTGCTAACTGTCTCTAGCATTGAGTGTAGTCAGGTCTCCTCTCGTTGTAGAGAATCGTTATGCTGAGACCTCCACTCTTAGGAACCTCTCCACTAGGGCTGAGTGTTGTTAGGCTTCCTCTCGTTTAAGAGAGTCATCTTGCTGAAGCCTCCGCTCTCCAGAGCTCAGCTTAGGCAGTAATATGAGTTTGTAGACTCTTTCTTTTTGAGCCTCACTAACTGCCTCTGGCGTTGAGTGTAGCTAGGTCTCCTCTCGCTTTAGGGAGTTGTTATGCTGAGACCTCCACTCTTAAGAGTTCCCCTACCAGGATCGAGTGTTGTTAGGCTTCCTCTTGTTTAAGAGAGTCATCCTGCTTAAGCCTCCGCTCTCCAGAGCTCCGCTTAGGCAGTAATATGAGTTTATAGGCTCTTTCTTTTTGAGCCTCACTAACTGCCTCTGGTGTTGAGTGTAGCTGGGTCTCCTCTCGCTGTAGAGAGTCATTATGCTGAGACCTCCACTCTTAAGAGTTCCCCTACCAGGATTGAGTGTTGTTAGGCTTCCTCTCGTTTATGAAAGTCATTCTGTTGAAAGCCTCCTCTCTCTAGAGCTCCGCTTAGGCAGTATTTTTAGGCTCTTTTGTGAGCCTTGCTAACTGTCTCTAGCATTGAGTGTAGTCAGGTCTCCTCTCGTTTTAGACAATCGTTATGCTGAGACCTCCACTCTTAGGAGCTTCTCCACTAGGGCTGAGTGTTGTTAGGCTTCCTCTCGTTTAAGAGAGTCATCCTGCTGAAGCCTCCGCTCTCCAGAGCTCCGCTTAGGCAGTAATATGAGTTTGTAGACTCTTTCTTTTTGAGCCTCACTAACTGCCTCTGGCGTTGAGTGTAGCTAGGTCTCCTCTCGCTTTAGGGAGTCGTTTTGCTGAGACCTCCACTCTTAGAGTTCCTCTACCAGGGTTAAGCGTTGTTAGGCTTCCTCTTGTTTAAGAGAGTCACTCTGGTGAAGCCTCCGCTCTGCAGAGCTCCGCTTAGGCAGTATTAATGTGTAGGCTCTTTCTTGAGCCTCACTAACTGCCTCTGGCGTTGATTGTAGCGAGGTCTCCTCTCATTTTACAGAGTTGTTATGCTGAGACCTCCACTCTTAAGAGCTCCTCAACTATGGTTGAGTGTTGTTAGGCTTCCTCTCATTGGAGAGAGTCATTCTGCTGAAGCCTCCACTCTGCAGAGCTCCGCTTAGGCAGTATTAATGTGTAGGCTCTTTCTTGAGCTTCACTAATTGCCTCTGGCATTGAGTGTAGCCAGGTCTCCTCTCATTCTAGAGAGTTGTTATGCTGAGACCTCTGCTCTTAGAGTTCCATACTTTGGTGGGTGAGCTAGTCTATGACGTTGGCGAGCTTTGAGCCTCCCTGTAGAGGTTTGTAGCTCAGGTTCTGGCCAAAGCGATTTCGCTGGGGCAGGGATGATGTTCCTTGAGTCTTTGACTTAGGGAAACCAGTTATTTGGGCACTCATCCCTCATCATGGCGGTGTTGGTATACCGTTCCCCTAGTGCCCTCTAGAGGACGCAGCGTGGAGTTCCCTTTCGAAAGGGAACATCTCAGGTTACGCATGTAACAATGCTTCCCTGAGAATAGGGAACGAGATGCTGCGTCCCATTGCCATGCTTCGGGCATTCCTGCCTGTATCTCCTTCAGACAAAGAAGTGGATGATGTATTCCGCAGGTGCTCTTTTATACCCACAGTCGCTTTATTGTTTACATCATAGGCTGCTGCCTGCCAATGTCAAGTTCATTGTCGTTTTTTCATTCATGCTTCAGACACCGGTCACGCTGGAGGCGTTCCCCTAGCGCCCTCTAGAGGACGCATCGTCTTGTTCCCTATTCTCAGGGAACCATGGTTACATGCGTAACCTGATATGTTTTTCCACAGCTTGGCACTGCACAGTGTCTTATTGTCTTCTGAGCCATCTTTATCGTTTGGTTTCTGAGTAGACCTGCGTTTTCCTGTTTTGTCATTTACACTACAGGCAGTGATGTAGAAGCAGGCATTGATCTTCTTCTGCGGAGGCGGTGTGTAGCCACACTATTACATCATAGAGTGGTAAAAATTTTCAGCTTAGACTCCTTGCTAAGGTGAAGGGTTTTTTAACTTGTGCTGAGTTCGAGAGAGCTATACATGCTTTTATCTCATCTCGACTAGACTACTGCAATTCAATGTATATTGGTATTAACCAATCATGTATGAATCGCTTACAAACAGTACAAAATGCAGCTGCTAGACTTTTGACTGGCACTCGCAAATACGAAAATATTAGCCCTGTCCTACTCTCTTTGCACTGGCTGGCGGTCCATTTTCAAATAGAGTTTAAAATTTTACTTTTTGTTTTTAAGGTTTTAAATGGACTGGCACCTTCGTATCTTTCTGACCTTTTGAGTTTACACAGTCCAGCTAAATGTCTAAGGTCATCGAATCAGAAACTTTTATTGGTTCCTAGATCTAGGCTGAAAAGAAAAGGTGACCGGGCTTTTGCCATAGCCGGCCCTAAATTGTGGAACAGCCTTCCAATCTCTATTAGAATAATTGCAACAGAATCCCAACAGGAGTTTATGATTTCAAATTATTATTTGTTTGTCGTGTCTTACCATTTTATGTATTTTGATTCCTTTTAAACTATATTGTTCAGCACAATGGTCAACCATTGTTGTTTTATTGTGCTTTATAAATAAAATAAATGAAAAAAATTAATGAAATACAATCCACAACCTGTCATTTTGGCAGACTGGCTTCAATATAAGCTAGTTTTAGACTAACGAGAAAGTTTTGAGTTCTGAAACTTTCAGAATGTTTTTATAGCACAATGACTTCTTATATGTCAAAAGATCAAGGGGATTTTGGTTTCTCAGTTCATGTCCCCTTTAAAGGGTTAGTTCACTAAAAAATGAAAATTAGCCCATGTTTTAATCAACCTCAAGGCATCCTAGGTGTCTATGACTTTCTTCGTTCAGACGAATCCAGTCTGAGTTATATTACAGTTTTTCTAAATTGCTAAAACACATTTCTTGAAACCATCACTAATTTTCTCAAAACCTTAAACACAAATCCAAATACTCAAACTAAATTCACGAAACCTCTGACTGTTCCATCAAAATCAAACAATCACTGCAAACCCATTTCACTTGCACTCAAAATCAAACGGTGCTCTCAGAACGCACACACATGATTCAATAAAATAGATACTACAGAGCATTCATTAGACACTACAGAGAAAAATGGAGAACACAGCATCCAGAACATTACAGAAAATGTTATATTGTATTGAGTAAACAATTTTGCAATTCTGTAAACAGTATAGTACTGTAATTGCAACTGAGTAAGGTGAATATATTATATAGGCCTACTGTATGTACTGCAAGAATAGTATTGTGCTGAATATTGAATAGTACTGAATGTTTGTATATATTCAGCACTTGGATACTGCAAAAATACTGCAGTCCAACTGCAAAGGCCAAAAAGGTCAAATAAATCTTTAAACGAATAGCATGTTATAGTACACTCAAATACTGTAAGTTGTGCAATTGTAAAATCAGGGTCAATGAGAGATTCATTCTGTCTCAGCATCATGTCTTTGTTCTTGAGTCCGGCCTGAGGACTTTGTCCACATCACAAGTAATGTTGTCTTTTTTGATAGACAAAGAGAAAAAACCCTCTGGTCTGACAGATCCAGCCTTGATAACACTCTCTAAACCTTACTCTTTCTCTCCTCATCCTCTTCCTCCTCATCCTCCACTTCTTACATGTACTCTTCCTCCTCTCCTTCTCAGATTGTTTCCATCTATTGTTCGTATCATCATTCAGTCACCTGTGCCACTTGTGCACTCTGAACTGGCTCATATTTTGTACAGCTAGTTTGATCACATCATTAGAAACACGTGTGAACAATTTTGAATCGTTGTGTGTAAATGATGACAACTGTGCTTTAGTTGTGTTTAACTTTTGCCACTTGTGTTAAGCATTTTGCAGCACAAATGCATCACAGTGTGATAAGTCTTTAAGTGAATGAGAATGTGTTTGGAGTTTTGCAAAAAAGAGTGCATGAGATTTGAAAATAGAGCCTAACTGCATGAACGTGTTTAAGGTTTAGCAGAAAGAGTGCTTTATTCGACAAATTGGTTTAAGCTAGTGAGAATTTGGTTCAGAGAATGGGGTTTAGTATTTTAGCAATTCAGAAAACTGTCAAATTTATCCTTGCTCTTTCAAGTGTTAGAATGGCACTGGACAGGTGTTTTTTTTTTTTTTTTTTTTAAAAAGCCAAAAGGAGTCAAAAAAAGTGATGCGTTTTGTAAGAAAATATATCAATATTTAAAACATTATAAAAACTTTTCTCTCTCTTTTGCTAACTGTCGTAGGACGTATGCGAAAAATATATATCTTAGACTTACATTGAAGAAGGGACACAAACAGTATCTAGGGACCAGAATATCAACCAACTAGCAAAAGCAACCAACTAGCAACCGCATGACAACCACATAGAACATAGCGGCAAGTTCTGCACTGGTAAACACCATTAATATTTAAGAACCAGATACTTGGTCAAAGTCCTTTCGTTTGCTTTAGGCGCTGGTGTGGCCTGGTTCGAAAGTGGTTGTCATAAGAGCATAGTGCCACACATGGCTGTATTTAAAGCAGAACTCAAAAACCCCAGTGTCTGATTTCCCTCCAGCTGGCTGAATATCGCCATGATTCTATAATAATGGGGTGGACATGAAACTACAGGGAACAGCATCACTTTTCCCCAAAAGTGCAGAGTTGGCGGAAAATGAATGATTATAGGTTGACGACTGAACAAATGATTACAGTACTGGTGATTTTTAATAAACTCCTTATAATTTTACATTTCAGAGGCTCAATGCTTTAGGAAAAATCCTGAAAAGTAACATTGTTCGCTTGTTAAAATACATTTATGCGTTTATCTAAAACAGCTTAGATTGCATTGAAGGTATAAGACCTTTTTAGACCATTAGTTTATACTTTAATTGGGAATCAAACCCAAGTGGCATCCATACCTCAAAGGTGATTCACGCTCAAGAGTCAAAAATATGAATCACATGGAGAGAACTGCCATTGCTAGCACCATTTTCTGCTCTTTGAGGTACAGGAACAGTTCTAAACGTCTCTCAGTTCTAAAGTTGAAGAGTTTTAGAAGAAACCGCACCCAACACTTTATTGGGATATTGCAAAAGTTTGTCTTTATTTCATTTTGAGAGTAGAGATAAAGAGCATTTGTGCAGAATAGCTATGCTAGTTTGACAAGACAAAGACAAAGGAAAATCATGAAAATTAATTAGCTTTCATTGAGGTTCAGGCCTTCAGACTATAAGTTTAACAGTCCGCAGGTGCTCTGTTTCCCATCAAGCCTTTTTGTTTAAGTCCAGACTTAAGTGATGAAGATTAATGACACCAATCCCCATCAGGCCACTTTTCTGCCCCACAATGGCTTTAACAAGAAGAACTAGAGCAGATAGTGCACACAGACACTCTTTGAGGTATTTCATTTGGGTAAAGAGTGTACAACACCATATAAAAACACGCATCCAAAAAAAAAAGCAGCATTTTAGGTAGTAAATGCTGGGATTATTTTCGCGGGTGTTGTTATGCTTCTTTTATGATGTTGTTAATTCAGGACATTTTTTTTTTTTTCGCTTCTCAGGCTTTGTGTTGTGGTGCCAAAGTAGTTTGTGGGGGGTTGACTTTGTTTTCCATCTTCTCCCAGGACAGACTGAAAAGTATCTGTCTTCTGTAGCCCCTCTGTTTGCCCCGGCTCAATTCCCTTGTCAAATTATTTCATTAGAGCTCGTCACTTTTCACAGAGCTCTAGTGGTGACTGTGTTCCAGTTATTTCTATGGTAACAAGGGCCATCTCAGGGCATCGTTACGAAGCCATGTTAGGACAGGGGATGTAGGGGAATGTTGCTTGATATTGAGGAAGGATGTTTGAAGTAGTGTTTAACAGAAAGAGCAGCCTGTGAAGCCCCATGGGCTGTGTGTGCTGGAGAAGAACACTGAAGAGCTGTATGCTCACCATGAGTCAAATGTATTGCCTGTACCACTTAACCTTGACCTGATAGTAATTATATATTTCTGACATTATGAAAAATATGGTTGTGTTTTAGAAGTGTTTAGTTGTAATGTTACGAAAACGGTAAGCTGTGCAGGTTTAATTTTTAATAATGATCTTTTAGTTATATTCTGATGTCAAACTGTTTTTAAGTTTAAAAATTATCTATCTAATTAGTATCTGTTTTGTTTCCAGTATAAATATCTAAACATTTTTAAAGTGATACATTTACATAAAGTGTATTATTTCCATACATTTTTATAGTTTATTCTTAAAGGGGTCATATGATGCGATTTCAAGTTTTCCTTTCTCTTTGGAGTGTTACAAGCTGATTATGCATAGATAAGATCCCTGAAGTTGCAAAGACTAAAGTCTCAAAACCAAAGAGATATTCTTTATCAAAGTTAAGACTCTGCCACGCCCCCCTAAAATGGCTCGTTCTAACACGCCCCCACATATCTACCTCACTATGTGGAAATATTAGCATAATGCGCCCAAATGTTCACGCAAAGAAAGAAGGCGTGGTTTCAGTAACCACAGTTAGTGTTTAAGCAACCATGTCAGGGAGACGCTGTGTGTTTCTAGGCAAAAGCAAAAGCACTTTATTTGGCCTTCCGGAAGTAGATGCATTTAGGAATCTTTAAGATTACTTACAACAGAACAGCAATGCATTTTATGGATGACCGTTTCGTGAACCTAGGAGAGGAGGTAATTCTGACTTTGCTATGACAATCTGGCGCTTCTGAATCAGCTTCTGTTTTGTTATTAGTTTAAGTATTTGCTATTGACTGTTCAAATGCGGAGTTTTGTGCATTGTGTGTGTGTGTGTGTGTGTGTGTGCGCGTGAGAGAGAGAGAGAGAGAGAGAGAGACAGGGTCACATCACATTGGAGTCAGCTGTCTTAACCGTGGCTTGTGTACTGCAAACACATACCAGCTTCATCGCTGTGTCTGTCACGCGACTCTGTTCCCCTTTCGGGCTCTGTCTTTACATTTATTTTGAAAGATGAAGCTCGCGATTATGGTAAGGGGCGTTACATTTCCGACGAGTGCTTGCAGTGTTCGGCCAATCACAATGCACTGGGTCAGCTGGCCAATCAGAGCAGACTGCGCTTGTCGGAAGGAGGGACTTTGTAGAAAACAAATCGTTTGAGAGAGGAGGGACATAGAGGACCTACAATAATGTACAGTATTTGAAAAATAATGTGTTTTTTGAACATTAAAGCATGTCAACATATTCTGTTATACCAAATACACAAAATAATGATCTTTAAAAAAGCATCATATGACCCCTTTAAAACAAACCCTACAGAATAAAATAATATATAATGAAATAATATGCTACCATTCAAAAGTAGTAAATACATTTATTATGTTACAAAAGATTTTGAAAAGATTTCTTTTAAGTCTTACAAACTATCTTTCTGGGAATTATAAAGTGAAATTTGTGCAGGTTTTGGCTTGAATGCAGTTTTATAAACCTTAAAACTTGTGTGCAGTTTGTGTATACACATACTTTTAGGATGAAAACTATGCAAAATTTTATACACAAGGTTGCGATATTCACCCTTTGCATATGAGAAAGAATGGTCTGTAAATGGGGATAATGTTTGACTTTAAACATGATTATGTGGGCAAACCTGTCTGGAATCCTAGAAATTGTGTTCATATTGCATGTGTGTGTGTGTGTGTGTGTGTGTGTGTGTGTGTGTGTACGTATTTAAGTCTTTGGTTGAACAGCTGTTTGGATGGGATTCTTAGCATGACCTTTATCATGGAGGCCTGTGGGCAGCATGGTAGACATGCGGGCAAAAGAATATCTTTGTGAACGTGTTGCTCTGCCAGAATGCTTTCACCCAATCTCAGCAAACGTCCTGAGTGTGTGTGGCCCAGCAGTACGTATTTAAGTCTTTGGTTGAACAGCTGTTTGGATGGGATTCTTAGCATGACCTTTATCATGGAGGCCTGTGGGCAGCATGGTAGACATGCGGGCAAAAGAATATCTTTGTGAACGTGTTGCTCTGCCAGAATGCTTTCACCCAATCTCAGCAAACGTCCTGAGTGTGTGTGGCCCAGCAGGATTACGCTGAACCTAAACTTAGTGGCTGTTTTTCATCTCTATTTTCTCTACTCTGTTGAGCAAACCACTTTATGAGAAATGCTTAATTCCCAACAGCCATGTTGTATTCCTGTTGTGCTGAAGTGCCGCAGTGAAATTTGGCCGGTTAGCGTCAAATCTCAGTGCTTTATCAAAATAGACTTTGACTCACTTTTGTCTGCAGGTAAATCATTTATGTTTGAAAAAAATTAGTAGTAAATCATCACTGATTGAAACAAAGGGCCTTGTTGTGTTTTGTTAGCCATGGCGTGTAGATAGGTTTAGCAGTCTCTCATGGGCTCTGAGCGCATTTACTGCATTCCTCTTTAAGAGTGATGGAGCCGGGCTTCCTTACTAGGATCATTTAGACAGAGACTGAAGTGTATTATGGTTTGTATAGAATTTGCTGGCTACAGACTTCAGCTTCCATATGCCTGACAAATAGATTTAGAAATTGTGAGATGTGGTGCATGGTAGAATTTTGAAAATAATAAATGAATGCTCTAAATGTACAGGTGTTCATCCTTCTATGTCTGAGCTGAGGAGACGGCCGTGTGTAAGTTTACACATGCTGTGTGTGTATTAATGCCAGAACTACTCTGAGGCTGCTCTGTTTGTTTGATAGGTCATTCTGAATGTTACAGTTTGTGTGTGTGCATGTGTTTGTTTGGGATTGGAAGGATCAGTTTTTGCCTGCATTTATAGGGACTCAAATGTCCAGGCTAAAAATGAACTGCAGAAATACTTTTTATTTGTTTGTTTCCTTGATTCACAATTGATTATGTATAGGTAAATATATTGAAATATATATTGTATTAAAGTACAGCAATTACCTCTATACAGTATTTTTAACTTTTTTATTATTTATTTTAACTTTTATGATCTATTTTAACCTATTTTGTTATTCTTATTATGTTTTTAATAAGAATGTAATGCAAAAAATTATAATAATTATTATATAACTTCAATGTATAATTTTTGTATTAGTCATGGAATAGGATATTTTCACATCACAGTTTTGTCAGTTAAGGGTTGTTTTATTGTCATGAAAACAATGTCTGTTTTAATGAGCAGCATAAAAATAGGCTTAATTTTCTTGGATTTTTGGCATTTTGACTCAACTCTGCTGGCAACAGTCTCACAGGTGTGTGTTCACCACTTACTTGTGCCTTTTTTTAAAGAACAGATTGCCAAAAGGGTCAAAGGAAGTGCAGTAGCTATAGGTCTTGGAGAAAAGTTTTTCTAAAAGTTGTTATTCCATCCAAAAACGTTTCCTCATTCTCAGATGCTGATCTGTTGACCTAGAGAACTCAAGCAAGTAGCCTGTGTGTAAAATGGGATTTTTGCATGCTTTTTCTGTTCCTAAAAGCATAGCACAGCTGTCCTAGAGCATTTTGCATTTATTTAATATTGCAGTTGATTTAATATTGGCTTGAAGAGCTCCACTCAACACTCTCAACACTGTCTGCCCTGTCTGGAGGTAAAGGCAAATGAGGAGAGAGACAGTCCCTGCAGCTCTCAGTGTGCTTGGGTGTGTCTGTCATTGTCTGGCCTGAATTTTGGTTGAGAGGACCAGTGCAGCTGATCTCCGGCCAGCTCTTTGTTTGAGTTTTACAACAGACACAGAGGTGCATTATGGATCTCATTGAACAAGGTGCCAGAAAAAGACAAGCTTTGGTGAGAATGAGACCACTGTCCACCGAATGGGTGCTTTGTTTTGTTGGTTGGTTGTTTCTGTCTTTTTCTGTCTCTCTCTCAGGCACATTTATGCAAAATGAAACCCTAAGGGCCATAGTTCACTCTGTATCACCTCAAATGTTAAACAGTATTTAGTTGACAGACATTTTTCTTGTTCTTATGCTACTATTGACATATTTTACAACCACTGTTGAGCTAAATCAATAGGTTATGATTTCATTTTTCATCTTCCTCAGATGATGCACTTCAACAGATCAGAGAGCATACTGGGATTATGACTCACTTTCTCTATGTCCTATTTATATCTGCCAAAGTTCTCCTCCAAATCCGCAAGCAATTACTCTGTCAGTATCTCTTGACTGCTTTCCTGCCTCCTCCTCAAGCAGCTATGTCAGAGATTAGACTGCAGTTTGATTAGAAGCACCAATCTGAGGCCGGATCTCAGGACAGGGTTTCTTAAAACTTTGGATGAGATTCTGAAATCAGTAAACCTTGTTTACCTACACTGTAAAAAATGACCGTGAATTTAACAGTAAAAGACTGTAAAAATGCTACAGTAAAAACCTGTTAAATGGTTAACGGTAAATTCCCCTACTATAGACAGTGAAAAACTGTATTGGACATTACATGTATTGGACATTAATTTTACGGTAGTATACCGTTTTTGGAAGTGAAAAAGACCGTATAATTTACAGTGAATACCCGTAAATTGACATTCCCAGAATTCCCTGCGTTACATTTCAAATTTTATGTTTTTTTGTTGAAATAACTGTTTCTTCTTAGTTTTTTCTCATCAGTTTTGTTTATTAGGGTTGTGTGTTACAGCTAATGTTGTTAAATTAATGTTTATTGCATTATTTCAGTTTCATGTGTGTTAGCATGATGGTGTTTGGTGTTTGTGTGAATGACACTGTGCACCTTCTATATAAGTTATTATCTAAAAGCTGCTTGTGATGGGCTTTGGTTCATCATGTGACTTTCTCATCACCAACTGCATTTGGTGGTTATCAGTGTATTACAAAGGTGCAAAACAGATTTCAGTACTTCAATAGGTTGGTATATTAACATTATATCAGTTAATGAAAATACAGTATTTAACTGTAAATTTAAGTTAAAACCGTAAAACCTAAAACGTTGCTACCATATTTTTTACGGTAAAATTCCGGCAACCACAGCTGCCGGTTTTTTACCGTAAATTTGATGCTGGAAAGCCTCTGGAGACAACGAAAACTTTATTGCGTTTTTCTGTTTTTGTAGCATGTCTGAACACGCAACACTGACCGTTTTATATTACTTAAAGGATTAGCTTACCAAAAATGAAAACAGTCACGACTAACTAATTTCTACAATGATGCATCGTAGTAAAGCAGCGAGTTACATTGTTGTATTAGAATTCACCCCTAAATGATTCATTCACAAATCGGACTGAATCAGTTATTAAATTCAACTCACTTGGCTTAATTAGTTTAACAGACTATTACAGGGGAATATTATTACTGAATAACAACTTCCCACACATCATGTATCGATACATTTATGGTGTTGTTGCTGTTGTTTTTTTCATTTTTTGTTTTTTCTTTATGATTTTGTTAATGGAAGTAAAGAAACGGATGGATGCTTCAGTAGACAACTGTCATTGTGAATAACGTGAGAGATTTTCCCCTGTGTGTGTTTGAGAGATATGTATACACGACAGCTCTAGGCAGCAATGCAGATCTTTATTTCTCTTGCATTGGGTTGAGTGACAGGCCAGCTCTTTATGCAGCCACACTGTGGTGTTTACCTATCCTGTTTCCAATGTCTAGGTGTCTGGGATCGAATATTGCATCAAAATATGATGGGCCTGTATCTGCCCTCTAGTATATCCCTTTGGGGAATGAGTTGGTTGCTGTGTACTGTTCTTCCAATTGTTTTGCTGACTGGATAAATAACATGAGAAACCACTGAATTACTGCTGTAGTCCATTTAAAAGTCCACAGTTTTTCTCATGAAGTTCTGTCCTCAAGAGAGACACGATTGTGGGTGCGCAGATCATTGCGTTTGATTTTGAATAGTCATTTGGAAAGGTTTTTCTCTGTGCTCCACATCATTTACTAACTGATTATACAAGGGTTGTTTATTTGCTTTTCTGACCATTGAGAGTTGTGTTTGGCTGTGTAAATGACTACAAAGCAATGATAACAGTCTCCGGCCCACGCTGAGAAAACCTTGAGAAACCTTTAGGATTGAACATCCACAACCACCCCATCTGTGATAGGCTTGAGGAGCAGTTGGATGGCCCCCTCTGCAGGCTGAAGTGGAGTGCATTTAACTAGCCACTTAACATGAAATGGTACATGTTTGTTTGAGATTTTCGGCTAGCCTGTAAGGATTTGGACAATTTTGTTAGGATTCTTTGTATTTGCATAACAAATGGCTTTGAGATTATGTATTGTTTTGTTATGTTTCTGCGTTCTGAAGAAATGTACATAGATTTTTCTGTTATGCACAGGTATGGGGTGAACTGCCTTGTCCAGTTTGAGGATTTTGCTAACATCAATGCCTTCCCTCTGTTGAGCAAATACCGCAACAAGTACCTCACGTTCAATGATGACATCCAAGGTATGGGCACAAAAATAGACTTTAGTCACACACTAGTTTTAAGTTTCACCTGAACAAAATTATTAAAGTAAAGAGAACACATACAGTATAAGTTAGGCTTTAGCTCAATTAAAAGAGTCATAATGTTAAGATTAGTCCGGTTCTCAGTCTATAGTGTAATTCAGAAATCAATTATTGTAAGTTAGTCATTCAGACCATCTCTCTCTCTCTCTCTCTCTCTGATTTTCCTTTCTAATGCTTAAATCCATCTTGTATTTATGGTTCACTAGCAAGACTGGGTGGTTGAGTGCATTTTTTCGTCTACTTTCTTTTCTACCATCCTCCCCTCTCAGTCTTTATCCTTTTTTACACAATAATTGCAGACACATTCCAATCAACAACTTGAACACAATCGCACTGTTTGAAATTGAGTTTCAATCAAATGTTTGGGTGGAGCACATTGAGTTGATCTCACCGTTCACACAGTTAACAGTTATATGTGTCCACTGGAGTTGAGCAAGTGGAGCTGAGGGGGAGTTTTCAATTTATTCTATATGGAAGCTGTTGTTATTGGAGTTTCTTGTGCTCATTTCAGTGCTTGTTTCATATTTCTCATACAGTTTGCACATTTTTGATGTTTTATGTCAGTGGTTCTCAACCTTTTTACAAGGTCAAAATATTCAGGCCCCCCTCCGTGTATGCTAAGATATTTCTAGCATTTTTTATTGAATTAATTACCCTGATTAACTGAATATTTTATTTTACTTTCATTCATTTTATGATTCCAGAATTTATATTCTATATTCCAGAATTATATGTTTTCAATTTATGATTTGGAAATATGCTTTTTTAAATTTTCCAAAAATTAAAAAAAAAAAATGTTTTAATGATTTATTAATTTAAATACTTTTAAGTCATCCTGTGGCCCCCTTGGAAGTTGAGCCCTGGTTGAGAACCAGTGGTCTAGGCCACTGGTCTCTAACAAAAAACACCATAAATATATTGTCAGGGAAACACCAGTCTCATCAGGTCCGCTCCCCCAACATCACTCTTCGTGTCCGATGCCTGCACGAGGAAGTCATCATTTCTGGTGCTGGAGAAGTCTACCGCAGATGTGGTCCTGGGACGCCCGTGGCTTACCCTACACTCACCTTACCTCGACAGGAAGAGCAACGAGGTTCTCCGATGGAGTGAGTACTGTCTCCACCACTGCCTGCCTCAAGTCACTCCCTCAACAAGGTCTCGGATCCCAATTTATTTGACCAGTGTGGAGAGCCCCGAGCCAGTAGAGAAACCCTCTATACCACCTGAATACCGGGCGTTCCAGGATGTCTTCAGTAAGCAGACTGCCACTAAGCTACCACCACATAGGCCATGGGACTGTGCAATCGACCTGCTCCCTGGAGCTAAGGTCCCTAAGGGTAGAGTATACCCACTGTCCATCCCGGAGCATGCTACTATGGAGGAATACATCAAGGAGGCTCTCCGCCAATGCTTTATCTGTCCATCTACCTCTCCAGCTGCGTCAAGCTTCTTCTTTGTCAGCAAGAAGGATAGAGGCCTGAGACCATGCATTGACTACTGGACCCTGAATTCACAGACCGTAAAGTACCCATATCCATTACCCTTGGTTCCAGCTGCCGTCGAGTAACTCCGTGGTGCTCGCATCTTCTCCAAACTTGACCTGCGAAGCTCCTACGACCTCATTCGAATTCTCCCTGGAGACGAGTGGAAGACGGCCTTTATCACACCTACTGACCACTACGAATACCGGGTGATGCTGTATGGGCTCGCCAACTCACCGTCCGTCTTCCAGGGGTTCATGAATGAGGTGTTTCGGGTGGTTTCTCCACCTATTTCTCACGCAAGCTATCTCAGGCGGAACAAAACTACGACATCGGGAACCGTGAGTTGTTGGCCATCAAGCTCATCCTAGAGGAGTGGAGACACTGGCTGGAGGGAACTATCCATCCATTCCAAGTCATTACTGACCACTGGAATCTAGAGTATCTTCGTGATGCTAAATGTCTGAATCCTAGACAAGCCCGGTGAGCGCTGTTCTTCACACGCTTTAACTTTACTGTCATCTATTCACTTACTTTACTATGTCTCTTCACTTACCATTCACTCACCTTGTGGTCTTCTTCTGTTCTGTGACATATATATATATATGGGCCATTCAGAAATAAAGTTTACAATTCTCCAACTGTTTTCATGCATATGTATGATGATTTTATTGACCGTGTATTGAAAGCAAGCTAGACTTCTCTGAAGACAGCCACACTGTTGTACATTTAATAGATTTACCCCCAAATCAGATCTTTAGCATTTAGAGCGGATTTCTTCTTTGACAGAATATATAAACAGCTGCTTATCTCACTCCTTTGACAAATCCTCCATAAATCCACCTTCGTATTGACTCCACCTTTATGTCTACAATTAATGAGCTTCCGGAACTGAGTCTCAAGCCTCAGCTCATCCTTTTATGAACTGTTTTTCTGTTTACCTCAGAGATAAGATTAACACCTGAGTGAAAGATATTTGTGTTTTTTCTGTCCCATAGGTACTGCTGCTGTGGCTGTGGCGGGACTGCTGGCTGCCCTTCGCATTACCAAGAGCAAAATGAGCAACCATACCATTGTATTTCAGGGTGCAGGGGAGGTGAGTGTGTTTGCTGCACAGATCCACAATTTTTTAGTATTTTGATGGTTGTTAATCCACATTGAGTGAACAACAGCAGTGCATGGGCGCAAATATGCCACGGTTCATCTTGTCTGTCAAATGTATTAAATTATTCTTTTAAGATTCATTATTTGGGTCAAGCTGTGAGATTTTTATTGAAATGCTGTGAAGTTCACAGAGTTCGCATCTCTTTAGATGTGTTCAAGTGTATGTGAAATGTAAATCTGTAACAGCATTTTTATGTTTCCAGGCTGCAATGGGCATAGCTGAGCTCATCATTATGTCGATGGAGAAAGAAGGGCTTCCTCGTGAGCAGTGCATAAAGAAAATCTGGATGGTGGACTCTAAAGGACTTATCGTTAAGGTGAGGTCATCTTCCAAACTTAGTCAAATAAAGCGCATCCATAAAACATGCCTTGCTGGTATGACAGACAGCGGAAGTGAGAAAAAAGTATTTGTAACATTTTAAATATGGATATTTTTCTTACAAAAACGCATCGATTCACTATCAGAAGGCCTTTATTAACCCCCCCGCCC